>NC_056717.1:12671240-12918740 GCF_018831695.1 Puntigrus tetrazona | reverse complement strand
TTTATATCTTTAAATGGATTTAAAGAATTGAGACCCTTTTTGATGTAGACACATTGAGAGCGTTTTGATTAGCAGATGTGGTCAGCTGTGTGTTATTTTTTTCTCCTACGTTTATATTGAAAGAGGAACATTCTGTTTTTGAATTCACACTCGTTTTCTCCACTTCCTCTTTTTAATATTAGAGGTAGACAACACCCTTTGCAATTCTGCAAGACGTCTTTATCATAAATATTATAAGTTCTGTTTTAATAAACAATATGCCTATTTTGTTAATCTCAGACTTAGAATATTGATGCGTTTCTGTTTGTGTTACTGTTTTAACCCTGAATCCTGTAATATTTGTTAGTGCGACTAATGGGTAGTTATAGTTCAGTTTAATTAGTCCGATGTTCCGCATCTTCACCGTCCAATAGTGTGGTTCTCTTCATTTCTAACGGCCTTCTGTTGTACGTTGTGGGCAGGCTTGAGGGAGGAGGCCTGAGGCAAGACTCCAGCTAATCACTTTCTAAGCAGCTTCTGAGTAATCCTTCAGTGCAGGAAGTTGTTTCTGCTCCATCAACAGATTCTGCGATTTCTTCACTCATTTTACGATAAATTTCAGATTTATGACCTTCCTTGGTTTCCTCTTTGTGCTTTTTTCTTTTCTTTCTTCTTTTAAGCCACAAGTAGTTTGCTAACCAGAGAGCGATGCTACAAGTACTTAACCGTCGGAGTAATTTGATCGCTTATTGATTTTTACGTGTTTCTTTTGGAGAAAAGGCTGCTGTGTTTGAAAAAAACGTTAAATGATCTTGCTAAATGACGATGTGATGGTCCACCCCTCTGAGTTCAAACTCTTGTTGTTGAGAATTAAGATTAGCAGCAGCCCTGGGCAAAGCCTATTCTCCCCTAAATCCGGGAGAGACGACTGTTAGCAGGGGCTTACATGCGCTAGCTCTTCACGCAGAGCGAAACTATCGCTAACTACATCTCTAGGAACATCGAGGCAGGCGTTTCGCGTTTGTCATGGTCTACACGACCCATTCAGGAAGTTTTTAGAGTTGGAAGTGGCAGAGGTTTTAGTCATGTACCTGCACTGCGGTGTTGTTGAGGATACAGATTCTCTGTCCAGCTGGTGGAACGGGAATGTGGCGTCACTTTTGGACAACCACAGGTGGCAGTACGCACAGACGGGCAATACGCTGATTCAGCTGCCAGGTAAAGCTTTGACGCTCATGGGCACATCTGATACCAACCCACCATCTGTGGATAACATCCTTTATTGGTGAAATAAGGGGTGTGACTTAGTTCAAACTTAGTTAGCCTAGCAAAATGATTAGCTGGTTCGGTTGAGTTGTAGATGGGGTTTTGTTTTGCAGGGTACGTGGAAACAAAAAATGTCAAACTCTTTGATGAAAATGCGGTACAAGTTTTATTTGCTACATGCTTAAATTCTAAAGGAATATAGACATATTTTGAAACTTTTGCTTTGTACCAGAATAGTTGAGAAGATTTTGCTTCTGTTGTAATTATATAAACTATATAGGGACCGTTTAGAGACAAATGACTGATTGATGAAGAATAATGGCATCTTTGCTCCTCCACATTGAGGTTGCTCTCCTGATGTGTCTGTACAGTATAATTGTCTGTAGTCCCGCTGTGATTTTAACTGCTGGGCTCTTTATTTTTATCCTCATTTTTCTCTCTCTCTCATCTAAATATCCCCTTTCGTTGTTCTAGCCTCATCTCTTTTTTCAACTAGTCATCCAACAAACTAGTCCGTTGGTTCCCAGTCCTGTTCCTGGCCAGTGAAGTGTTGTCTGATGTTTTCTTCCTAAATGTGCACATACGTGTTTGTGGTTTTGCTCTTGACAGGAGGAAGCTGGTTTGGATTTCGGATGACCTGTGCGTGTGTTTTCACTGATCAGATTACAAACTTTTTTTTTGGTTTTGCTGAGGTTCAGCAAGCTCTATGATTTGAGGTATTGTTCATGACCAGAGCACAAACAGTGCAGGAATAACACAATATTTGCCTTTTTTTATTATCAGTTTGCTGTATATAGATAATAGAAACTTAAAAATAGAGATTGAAAAGGTGTGTGATGTGTCTGTGGAAAAGGAGGAAAGGAGAAAAAAAAAAGCACAGACAGACTGATGGAGGAGGACAGAAATAGAAAGGTTGTGTCTTGAGGGTGCGACTCCCCTCTGTTTCTGTTTCTCTGTTGAAGTAAAGAGAGCAAGGCACCACATAGGACCCCCCATAGAGGTCCAAACTAAATTTAGGCAGACCAAAAACAGACAACATGCAAAGTATAACACTAAAGTTGTCAAAAGTTTGAAGCATATATAACTTTTTTTGTCATTGTACTCTGATGTTCAGTCTGAGTGAAAGAGTGTGTGTCTCAATCAGTCTCGTGAACTTTGAGCTGGTCCGGTGCTGCACATACCGCGACGTGGCATTTTTCACATTTACCAGTCTGCTGTGCTTCTGGGGAACCGAGGGTGGAAGTGCTCCTCACCCTTGATCGCATTACAGTATAGGAGAAACAGGCTTTGTGTTCACGCTTACAGACTCTCCCTTCACGCTTCACGCACAGCATTGACTGTAATGCAGCAAGCTGAAGTGACCTTTTTATTCAGTTTTCAACTGTGAGTACACTTGAGTCCTGTGCAGTTCACTGTGCCCTGTTTGGTAACGTGCCTCATAACGTTTAAAGTGGCAGCATGGTTGGTCCAATGAGAAGCTTGAGCTCTGATGTACACGAAAATAAAATGCATGTGCATTTGAGATGCATTCGGTATAAGATTGCATCAAAAACGGAGTTGGAATTTTGTGGCTTTTAGTTAGCTTCAAAGCCACCTGCTTGATGTTGTGCTCCTAAGAAGTTGACACAGTTCATTGTCAGTTTTAAAAAGATACGCCTGCTCAAAAACATTGTCTAATCTCATGATCTCTGTAAAGTACTTCCTTTAAATATACCTAGAATTCTGATGAGCAATAACACGTAGCAGCTTAATGGTTTCTTACTTAAGCATTAAGCAGTTATAAATTAGACATTAAATATATTTAATTTTATTTTTAATTGTACTACATTTTTTTAACATTATTTTGTTTTGTTATTTAAATTAAGTGTATATCTATATGTGTATGTATGTATATGTTTATACATATATATGTGTGTGTATACTACATTATTTTTATCTTATTTATGAATTGATTTAATCTTTTGAAAAGAGTTTTAATTTTTAACTTTTTATCCCAATAGACCCATTGTGATCAAGCAGTATTATTGATAGGTTAGACGTTTTTCCATTCAACACTTTATGATCCAGCTAGTTAGGACATGGTGTAAACCTCTCCGGTGGTCGTTCCCAGTGCTCCACCAGTGTCCTATTGGTTACATGTTCACCAGCTCAAGTGTTAACCCGGTTCTGCAGCTGTTCACAGGGTGATGGGTCAGGTCACATGGGTTGTCTTCTTGATATCTCAATTCTCTGGAGCATCTCAGGTTAATAGGCTAATTGCTGAGATTCAGACTCAAGCTACACCCCGATAAGAAGCCAGGTCGGCTGCGCTGAAGTGATTTGATCTGACCCGACTGTTGTGAGGTTACAAGCTACAGGGTGGAAATTTAAAACCTTGGGTGCCTATATCTGTTTTAAGCATGACTGCAGTTCATATAGTTTGAGGTTTAAGGGTAGCATCAAGCAAAACTATTTAATTTTATTTTCATTAGAGGATCTAACAGTACATACATCGGTTTTGATGTCACTGGTCACTATGGTTTCAATACAGCAGAAGGAAAAAAGTTGCTTTTTCTTTAAATTTTCATATGCTATTTTTTGTATTCATCCCCCTTTGCTATCAAAATGCTTGTTACGGATGTGAAGTTGAATAATTTGTTGAGTACATCCGTTTACCGATTCGCAAGACCCGTACCACAAAATTTTCAATACGTTTACTCTTTACACCCCTAATCTTCATTTCAATCCTGTATTGATTCTTACAATTTGCTCAGTGATGGATGTTATGCACTGCAGCAAGCCCAAATGTGTTATTCCCCAATGAATAGAAGCAAAATAGGAATTGAACAGTAGCAGGCCTCTTAACGTCAGCTCAGACCATTATGGCCACTGAGCTGTTCAGGATTCATTTGTCTTCTGCTCATTCAGCAGGACCAGTCGGAAATGAACGAACGAGTGACTCATTAGTTGTGTGAGGCCGGTGTGGGACGAGGATTCATTAATGTGCTCAGTAATGTGGCCGGCAAAATGAGTGATGTGATTAGCGGCTGCTACACACACAGGCACATACTCGTTGAACCTTTGACCTTTGTTTGCTTCTGTCTGACCCACAGTGAGCAAGCGTGATGGGGGAGGGGGAAATTCAGAGCAATCTGCATCCTCGTATGATTGGATTTATTCATGCATTTGTTCATCATTTAATTTGCATTTATGAATGTACAATATCTCGTTTGTGTGTACTGTTAATGAATAATGCACATAAATCCTGACCGAACGTATAGTTAACTGATGTTTGTGTGAATTTCAAAAACATGTTCACATTTCACTCCAGATTTGTAAGATATTTGTATTTTAAAATAAAGCTATTGTTGGAATTTAGCATTTTGACATTTTCCTGCAATCAGGCACATTTGGCACACATTCTCATTGTCGTGATAAACAGCAGAAGATAATTATCATTAGTTTACAATAATCGCATGCTTTACTTTTTGGGGGCAACTTTATGTTTTTGGTCAAATGCAAAACTATAATGCTGTGAAATTTTACTACAGTTTATTTAACACAACCGTTTTTCATTGTAATATTTTATTTTTAAATGCATTTTAATTATGAGATGGCAAAACTGTCTTTACTGCTTGCCTTGGATTTGAAATACTTTGCAAGTCACATATTAGTATCTTTTTTTCCTTTTTTGCTTGATCACCCTGTATTTCCTTTTTCCAACTAAATCATTTACTAACTCTGTTTCCTATCTGCCATTTACATCCGTTACATTGTCTCTCGTCACCGTAGTGTTGATCCGTGTAGCCGCTCTGCTGCCATCTACCAAAAATCTGATGCTCTGCTGTTTAGATGTAGAGTGAACGTGAAGCAATGCTCGTTTCAGATTGTCAGATCGTTACTGTTGTTATCTCAGGTCATTACTTCTTCAGTATCAGGAAGATCAGGAACCTATTACCTGGAAAGAGTGAGGCTATATTTTCTGACATGTTTTCTTGTCCGTTTCCTCCTGAAACCTGATCTGAAAAATAATCACCTGTGAGAGAAAAAGGTTAGGCTCGGAGGAACTCACTGATGCGTTGATACAGATTGAGACCGCTGTGCATTCTTCCTTCTTTTTAGCCGTTTGTTTCGAGTGACCTTAAAACTCACCCACGATTCACCTTCCTGTCACTAAAGAAGAGGTTCGTTGTTACCACAGTGTCCTTTTGAAGTTTCACTTCTAAAAAAACTGCTCATGTTATTTTTCCCCCCAGATTCCTTAGTTCTTTTTCCACAGACTGTGAATTCCCAACCACATTTAGAGCTCTTCCAGCTCTGGGAAAAGAATAGCTGTCTGATTTTCTCCAAGCGTAATGTCTCTATTTGTTGAAGTGGTTTGTTGTATTTCTGTGGTTTGGATGCTGAATTGATGGATTTTAGACGTTAGTGAAATATCCAGTTACCCTGCATGCAAAGCTTGAAGGACGGCGACACTGCTGTGAAATGGGATTCATTTTGGTGAGATAATATGTTTGGAATGGTCATCTCCTGCACGAGGCACTTCAGATGTGAGATGGAGGTCATTTCTTTGTCTTCTGTCATTGGTGAGGAAATGAGTAGATTAATGTAAGATCTATTCGATAAATGAAATTGTTAGCCTTGCCGAAACCCCAATTTAAACCTAGAATGATTAGTTTTACACAGGTTGTAACCCTGTGTGTTTTAGCTACAGTTTAATCTGACAGACACCCAGGAGTGTCCCAATTACATTATTAATTCGCTAAAATAATACCTCTTTATTATATGACAAAATAATTAAACACATTATTATTAGTAGTAGTATTATTAATATTAGTATTATTATAATTAAAGATTTTTAAATATGTATAAAATTTTTCTTTACTATATGAATTATTATTATATGAATTATTATTATTATTATTATTATTATTATTATTATTATTAATTATTATTATTATTATTATTATTATTATTATTTATTATTATTATTATATGAATATATGATATATAAAATGTTTTAATTTAGCTTGTGTGTGTGTTTCTATGGACTACAAGGGAAGCGCATCTGCTTCAGTCTTTGGAGTCATATTGTGAACCGTTATTAAATGGGCTCCCTCTCTTGTTCGACTGCAGTGGAGCTCACTTACACACACACACACACACACACATCATTACATCATCCAGCTGCAGAAGTGAGAACCTCATTTGGCCTACCGTACCAAGGCCAGTTCTTCTCAGGGAAGAGCATGGACTCTCTTCCTCACACACATGAAATACTTTACACTTTTTTTTATTTTATTTAAACATTGTTATTTAAACAATTTGTAAATTTTTGTATTTTATGACTTGATACATTTGTTAACTTATAGATAAATCATAAATAAATTACTTAATGTTTGTTACTTAAAATATCATGAATAATATTAAGGTTAATATAATATTACTGCTATATTTGCAAAAACAGATAACTCCTGTTATGATAATAAAAACCATAATTCAATTTTTTTTTTTAATGTTGAAATGCCCTTTTTTCAAATCAGAATAACCTGACTGCAGTTTGATTGTGCATTCTCAATGAAAAACAAACAGAAGTTATTGGTTTTTGAAAATGAACTCTTCATATAGTCATGTATGACTCTCCTTCTTCTGCATTTTAATGTAAATAACTCATATCATCCACAGAGGAAATTCAAGCAGGTTTTAAAATGCGTAAGGGTGAATGATTTGATGTCCTGTATATTCTTTGGAGGAGGTATTTCTGTAAATAATCAGCAGAAGCCTACATGCTTTCAATAGATCACGTGGTCTGAGGTGCACAGTAGCAGTGGTGGAAAAACAAACCTTCCAGTGGGATGCATGGAGAAAAAAAAGAGAAGGGGAGGGAAAAAGGCAGAATGGCTTGGAGAAAGGTGTTCGTTTGTACAGCGAGTGGCGCTGAGACACCACAGGGAAGCATTGCAGGAAAATGGATAAATGACATCATCTCTCTCTCTCAGCTGTGTGTGTCTGTGTAGGAGGGATCGGCTCCTTCAACCATATTTCATGCTTAATTAGCAGCCCTGGGATGGAGGGATAGTAGGAGTGGAATTAAAGACTGCATGTCTCAACTGAACCATCCATGTCCGTAATGCTCTACTAGCGAGTATTGTGCCATGCCTAAGTCTTCCAGCATCCGTCCTGCTCTGAAATGGATACTTGTAGGTCATGAACTAATATCGTATTATTATTTCTAAGTGATTTGCATGATTACTTTTAGCTCATCTAGGCAAGAAATGAAAGGAAAAAGGTAAATTATGTAATCTAAGCAAGGTTATGTTTTCGTGATTGTGAGTCTAGGGCGCTCTGAGAGACCAAAGTCAGTCTGCTGGCTATGCGTGACTAAATCAACTTTGGCACAGACTCGCCAAACCTAGTCGACTCAAACCTGTGAATCATAAAAACAAACGAACAGAAGTGATGCTTCATCCAGGTTGCTGCTGATCTCATGCAAAGCGATTGAACGAGGGCCAACGCTCAAGGCGATATCTGCTCATGCCAAGAACAGAAGAACAAATGATGTTGTTTCTGGACTGTCTTTACATTCAGTTAAATACATGTAAAAGGGTGTGATAAAAGGAGAACGCGAAATTGATGTTCATGGGCTTTAAATGCACCAGATTCAAACTCTGATACCCCCCCCACGAGCATCCACAGTATGCTAACCTCTAAACCAAGCCTCTGATGATGAAATGCTTGCGTGGATTCTTAATTCTATTCCGTTTTGTGTTTCAGGATTTCGTAGGAATGAAGAGATGAAGGCGATGGAAGTTTTGCCCATTCTAAAGGAAAAAGTGGCCTTCTTGTCAGGTTTGTTGTTGATTGGAGTTCTGTTGTTGTTATAACTATGCATCTAGTGGTCATACCATACTCTAAAGTAATTACTCTATGTATGGTCAACAAGTGTGTGTATCTGCAATATTTCTAGTACAGAAAACAGTGTTTTAGTTTTAAAAAGAAATGTTCAAATACAACAAATTTCAACAGGATAGTTGATGAAGCCACGTTCCATCCCAGACTGAAAAACAAAGATAAAAAGGATTTAAAAAATTGCTTTATTTTCAAACTTTATTTTGTTTTTAAAAAGGCAAATATGTCTTCCAACAGGAAATGACCTGAACAAGAAATTTTGCATCACACCAATGTTATTTTAATATTACTTCCTACTATTATTGTAGTATTGTGTTATGTTATGAATTAGGTTTAATTTTGGATTTGAAGTTTTTATTTTAGTTTATCATTTTATCAAGTTTGTAATTTTATGTGCATTTGTATTAGTTTGTTTAAATTATTTATATTTAGCTTTAATTTCCAACTATATAACTTTTAGCAGTTTTAGTCCTTACAACAACCCTTGATTACAAACACGAGATAACTTTTTTTTTTGACCCAAAATAACTTTTACTGAATATTACTGTAACTTCCCAAAATATTTCTAGTTGGTGTGTCATTGTGGCCTGACAGAGGACATAATTTGATTTAGACTGTAAAAAGCTCTCCTTCTCACTTGCTCTCTAAGCTTATGTGTAGCTCTTTTAGTCATACGACTAACAGACCAGCACTAAAGTGACTCAGAAACAAAGGCTGAGTCTCCATAGGGATGAGTAACCATCACACACATGTCCCATGATAGAGCAAGAAGCGCAATAAACAGGAATGAGAGTGTGCTTAAAAAATAAAGAAATGAGCAGAGGAACTGAACCTGCAGAGCCCCAAGTGTGAACAACACCCAGTGGTTTCTGCATAAGCATGCAGTTATGTGCTTTTTATTTATTTATATTCCTTAACGTCAGAGGATAAGATGGATTATCCTATTACAAACACACTCCATTAGTGAGATTCAGCACATTCGCGGGAAGAAAATCCTCATGGATATCCCAGCCACTCAGTGAGTTTGTTGTGTTGGAGTTGAGGCCTTTTGGCTGAATAACACAACCTGTGTGAACTGGAGCTGTGAGAAGACGATCTGTTAAAGTTGAGTTGTGATGTATTTGAGTAGGTCTGTATTATCCTTACTTTTGGTCCACGGTAAAGGCATAGATCACCTAAAACTCACTCTATGTTTTTTAGGTTTTTATATGTTGTTGGTTTTTTTGTCTTCAACAACATAAAGAAACTTACACTGGTTTGGAATAAAAAGAGTGCATTTTTTCCTGGACTTGCATCCAACAATGCAATACATCCACAAATACATCAGAATACAGTTTTATCAACTACTTACACTAATAGCTATTCCTTGAATCATCCAGGTCTTTGTCATACACCAAATTCATTAGCCTTTAAACCATGGCACTCATGGACAGAATGATTTAAAATCTAAATGAAATTGTCTTAAAAGTTCTTGGCTTTGTTGCAAAATTAAGTTTGAGAGCTGCAGCTAAAAAGACAAAAATTTAAATTTACTTGCCCTCATTTCTGTCCAAACCTGATTGACTTTTTTCCCCTTTTTTTGGAACATAAAAGAATAATTAGTCCTTTATCCATGCAGTGAAAGTCAGTAGGACAGTGGGAATGAAAGTCCAGTGTTGTTTTGGACCTCATTGACTTTTATTACATGATCAAAAACTACTGAAAAAAAAAATTCTCTTGTTTTCTACGAGGAAAAAATATACAGGTTTGTAAATGAGTAAATGATAGCATATCATAACGCAGATATCTAGAAGGTGTTTGTTACTTGACCGTCCTGCCCCAATGATCTTGGATTTGGATACAACTAAATTGTACATAAATGTTCAGACTTCTGAACTTAAATTTTTCCTTAGCACACTTATAAACTGAACATTTTTCCCAGACACTAGAAAGATCTTTCAGAGACACTTGTTTCAAGTGTCTAACCACTTGAAAAGTGAACAGCAGCGGAGTCATTCAGAGAGATTTACAGTTATGATATCAAATAATTTAACGGGGTCTCGTCTTGAATTCTCACACTATCTCAGAAAACTCTCTACGCTGTCATTCAGTATTCTCTGAAGACACTGCACTAAATTAATGGTAACAAGATTTTGATAATGACTGACTGCCTGATACTAGCTGATAACAGGTTTTGAATCAAACTTTCAAGTTCAACAATGCACTGCTTTTTACAACTCCAGTGTTTTTCATTCATGTTTTTATTTATTTTTAAGACTATAGGCTTTAGTCAGAGTAGAAGTAGTATTGAATAATATCAAGATTGTGTACGATATATTGAATGGACTGTACTTCCTGGATTAGATTAGTTTGTGCCATATGCTGTTTTGTATGCCGTCTACTCTGAGTAGAGCCTGTTAAAGACATTAAATGCCAAACTGAAGGTAAATGTGCCTCAAAATACAGAGCATTTTGTGATTATGGTATATGAGGCATTGTCAAAAAAGTAAAGCCTTTTTCCGTTGTTATTAGCTGATTTAATGTCTTTCCCTTTTCTGTCGGCCCTCTTTATAACTCCTGCATTGTTATTTCTCTAGGGGGCAGGGACAAGCGCGGCGGTCCAGTTTTAACATTCCCATCACGAACCAACCATGACCGAATACGACACGAGGATCTCCGCAGACTCATCGCCTACCTCGCCGGCATCCCTAGGTATTGACACACTCACTCGCTTCTCAGCTAGAATGAGCTCTGCCCACCAGGAGCATATGAACTCCTTCGATATGTTATGAAAACATCACAGGATGCACCTGCTGGACGTTGTTGACTGCTTTCCTTTCACTATTCGTTCAGACTCGTTCCTTTTTAAAATGAACAAAAGCAACTGGATTGGATCTGGAAAATTGTGCAGTGGATGTGCCAACTGTCCTGCTGCTTACTGCCGTGTTGTTTTCTTTCCCTCATAGTTGGGCGCATTGATCTGTAATTGACCTGTGAACTAGGGACGCTGTGTCTCTTCATATGTGATCTTTTGTTGTGCTTATAAAAATTGAATGAGGCAGGCCAAGTCTGCACTTCAGCCCAATTCCTCTAAACGGCTCTGCCGAGCATTCGTGCTCTATAAACGTGTTTGTTTACGGAGCCTTTAGCGTCCATTAGTCGGAGCATGAGGGTGGTAACTCTGGTAAAGTGCAGCTACAGAGAGCAGAGCACACTGTGACCTTCATGGGGGTTTCTTTTAAGTGCTGACACTTATCCATTGAGTTGAGTTTTGAGTTGAGTTTTATTTTAATACATTTCATACATATGTCACATTAAAGCATTTTATCATGCCTTCATTTATGTTTGATACTTTTTAAATTCCTTTTGATTGATTAGTTTTATGGTTTCAGTCTTTATGCAGAGTCAAATTTGGAAACACAAACCGTTTTAAAGTTACATTTAAAATAAATCAACTGTCATATCCTCAAGAAGGTAACATAAAGATTTTAGTATTTTTTTAAGAAATTATTTTAGACATTTGTGCAATCATTTTATTCAATCATTTTATATCTGTTAAATGTTGAAGATAGTGAATTATTAGTGTAAGTATTATTAGAATAATTAGAGAAGATAATGGAGTATTAGTTTAGCGTTTCCACCACAAAATGAATGATGTGATGAAAGTGGCATTTTTTTTAATGACAATATTAGCAAGCTGAAAATAAGTTGAGGAAACACCCCTTTCTCTTCTCAGAATGGATTTCATATCTGAAAGCGGCGTGACTAGATGGTTTATCATCCTATTTGGCATATTTAATGAAATCTATTCCTCAGCCAGTAATACTGCAATGAATTTAGTCGCTCTATACTTTTAACAGGAGGGAGGGGAATAGAAAACGAGAGATTTAGATATGAGAGAAACGCAAGAGGGGGCGCGATGGGAAGAGTGGTTGGTGGGAAAGGCAGCGTGGGCACGATCAAGAACCTGCCGCAGTTCAGCCACTGCCAACAGCTCTTCCTCCTCATCATCATCATCATCCTCACTCACAAACTCTGTCCCCTGCACCCACACAGTCACACCACAGAGAGAGAGAGAGAGAGATCTACTGTTACAAAGCAAATCCCCTAGAGATAAAAAAGAGAAACACACAGAAAGATGGAAAGAGATGTATCATGATAAAGATAGAGAGAAAGAGAGAGAGGGAGTGAGCTGGAGCAGTCATCTTTAGAGATGGAGAGCAGGCGAGTGTGCTGGAAAAAAATGGGAGGGCGAGTGAACCAGTGAGCAAGAGAGGGAGGGATAGAGAGAGAGAGAGAGAGAGAGGAAAACAGTGTCGCAGTCGCACAAGGCTGTGTGTTCGTCTACAGCTCGTCATTACCGACAGCTCCTCCATTAGACACTTTCTGAGGTGAAATCAGACAGGCAGATGTTTGACTGACAGCTGCGTGAGACATGCTCTGGATTTCAGAGTAACGGACTGATGCGATCAGCAGCGCAGCTTGTGTCACAGAGCTTTTAAGACAGGTAGAGCCTTGACTGATTGGATACCGAAGGCCTTCAGCTATATGAAAGCAGCTCATTTGATAGAAATTTGCAGCTGTGCTTAATGGGTAAGCTATGCCATGCATCCCTCCCTCTGCTCTCTGTTGTACGTGCATTGATTTTTTTTTTCCCTTCTTTTTTCGATAAGGGAAATGTTTTTTTTTTCCCTTTATTTTTAGTTCCTCTAGTTGCCTTCGTGCAGCGGTTGCTTTTGTTTCTTAGCTAGGAGGATGCACCATAGATTATGTAATGCAAAGAGGATTAAAACTCATTTTGTTCTCTCTCTCTCTCTTTTTTTTTCCTCTGTCATCCAGCGAGGACGTGTGCAAACATGGCTTCACGGTCATCGTGGACATGCGTGGCTCCAAATGGGATTCCATCAAGCCTCTGCTGAAGATCCTGCAGGAGTCGTTTCCCTGCTGCATCCACGTCGCCCTCATCATCAAACCAGACAACTTCTGGCAAAAACAGAGGACCAACTTCGGCAGCTCCAAGTTCGAGTTTGAGGTATGGTTATCTTTCAGTCTCTCGCCTCCAGCAACACAACCCTACACGTAAATGTTGACATCGTTAGAGCTTTGCCGTCCATCACTGCATATTCACTTTTTGGTTGTGATTGTAGCATACTATAATTAGATCATTCTATTAACCCGGATGATGTATATCAGCAGTGTTAAAATACGTGCATTTGATTTAAGAATTAAAGGTATTACTAATATTGTAGATTATTTCTGCAGTACATCTGAAATACCAGGTGAAATGGCTTCTCTACCGCATTTTTTCGTCTTATTAATGAATAATCTGTGGGTTTGTCGGTGACATCCGATCTGTGTTGGTGTGAGCATGTGAAGGCGGCTCTGGTTGTGTGGGAGTGTGTGGGTGTTGTTGCTCTGTCTGTGTGTGTGTGTGGGTTGACTAGATGAATGTAAATGTGGATGCAGCAGAAATGCTTTTTCGGCATATTTTCTGCATTTGTTAAATATTGAGCTGTCTCGATTGCAAGGTGTTTGTGCAACTTTTTTTTTTGCTCACAGAAGCGTCAGAGTGGAAAGCTTTTTTTTTTTTTTTTTTTTTTTTTTTAAATGCTTGTTTTTATTTGAGTGCAGCGGTGTTTGTTTTCATTAGAGAGGCTTTTGTGTGTGCGTGCATTCAGTTTGACAGTGAAAGAGCACATGTGGAAAAAAAATGGATAGCTCATGTCACAGCTGCAGAAATTTCCAGTGCAGGAGAATAATGTTTTAGATGAAATGATAATAAGTTTCTCATGCCTCTATGAATAAAACATGATAAAATATATGATAAAGACCGATCGGGGTCTGGTATGTTGCAGTGACATCAACACTGACAGTTATGCGTCACGTCAGAATTACCGTTATTACAGGAAAAACACAAAAAAAGCCTTTGAGATTCTGCTCTGAGCTTTACGTCACGTCCTTGGACTTGTTTCTATGGCAACGTTCATAACACCAAAAAAGATCAATGTGCGGCTGTTATGTGAATGACAGTAAATTCTTCACTATATCGGTTCTGCTCTATTTTCGGTGAAATATTGAACAAAAAAATAAAGGGCACCAGATAATAGTGTCACAGTGTATAAAACACAAATTATCAAGAGGTAGCCAAAAAACTACCGTTTAGGACTTCATGGCAGTCAGATGGCAGAGGTTGGAACTTTCCAGTGCAAGGAATTAGAATATTTTCGACATGATGTGAATTCAAAAAGCCTTATTCACCTGATTAAGTGATTTATTCCAGTTCCTGTTGCCGAATGGCCTATTGGTATTAATGGACTGCACATGCATGATCGCAAATGAGATCTATTGCTGGTAAATATAAGATGTCAACCAATTTTGGACAGTAATTTCAAAACTGATACTGAAACTGAATACTGATGCATCACATAATGAACAAGCTCCGCTATCTCTACTCCCATTGATAGTTGCCGCATCACTTTACTGCTCATTTGCATAAGAGTAAACTTTTCTCAGCTTTGAGTCGTTGTCCAAATGATTCACCAGCATCAATAGCGATTTTTGTCCATAAACTTTCACTGAAAATTAATCATTTCCAAGTATCACTGCCTGTGTGATCTCCTTGTAAAGTCAGTAAAAGTCAGTAGAAATTTTTAGACTTAAATCTAGAAAAAACTACTACAATCATTTACTTAAATCTGTATAAAAAAAGATGCAGCAAAATAACACGTTGCCTAGGAAACTAACTAAAATAAAATAAGGTTAAGATAACTACATAATTCATCGAAATGTAAATTTAAATTGAATTTTATTACAAATATTAGGGAATACTACAGCATAAATGTAATAAGTGAAAAAATGAATAGATGGTATTAAATAACATGGTATTAGAAAGGCTTGAAGGAATTCAAATTTGCTTTGGCCGATCACAGCAGGTCAGCGTGCTGGTGTCAGTCGCATATATTTTCCGCTATTTGCCCTATTTTGCTGCTATTCTTTTCTCACAGTACTGTGATATTGTGGGTGGGAGGATCAGAAGCTCTCCCTACCATTTGGTGGTCCATGTAAGTCCAAACAAGTGTTGAGCACAACACATGATGAAATGTTTCTGGTGGGCAGGGTCAAGGAATTTGTCATAGGAACGGCTGCAAGCTCTCATCTCGCCCACTGTTCATGACATGTCACATTTCTCATAATTACCGAACAACAAAATAGGAGTAGAAGGCAAAAAAAAAGCAGATGCAGTCCATAACTCACATTATTCTCGTAGCAGTTAATGGACTAATGGGCAGCGTGCTCATGTTGATGTGTCTGTGAAAGGCTGCAGATGCCTGCCTGACAGCAGGACTTGAATTGATGAATAGGTTTAGACCGCATTTACCTTGAATTCACAAAAGAGGAGCACACCTCCGCTCTCTCCTCTTTCACGGCGTTGATGAATCCCCCTCGTGCACATTTGTTTTCTTTTTTTCTGTCCTCCCATCTATTCATTTGTAGAAAGAATAACATGCTATTTTTTAGCTCTCTTGGAGAAATGTGATCAAGAAATAAATGAACGGAAGAGTAGGGCTTTTTGTTATTTCGAAACACACTTGTACTCATTTCAGTGTTGTTCCCTAAATCTAAAATCAAATCTAATCTAGAAGTATTGCCAAAATAAAATGTTTAAATTAAAGAACACATATTACTTAAATGAAGAAAACACTAATAAAATGAGATGAACATGAACAATTGCTAAAGCGTAAATTAAAACCTAGTAAAAGCTGATATATATTAATTAATAATAGTTATGCATGATACAAAAATAACAATCATACACCTTCTCAAGTCTATTTCTGTGCCAGTTTTCATAACCAGGTATGCAGTGAAAATGCCATAAAAAGCTACCTCCATGTTTATTCAATTTTTTTCTAACCAGTCATAAGTCACAAAAACAACGGGAGTGTGTGTTTTGGTTTAACTCGTTCTGTAATGTAATATCTGTCTAATGATAAAATCTATGCACCTGTTTTTATGAAAGAATGTCTTTTATAGTATAGGCCTACATATCAAAAATCAAACAACTATGTGGTTAGGTCCTTTTATAAATTTCTGCTGCATATAGGTCATAGTATACACTTACAGAACCATTTAATCCAGCTGACAAACAATAAAAATATTGACCGCCAATCAGAATCCACTTGACTTGAGCAACTAATTAGGCAGGAGACTATAATTAGGCAGTGTGCTTATAATAAACATAACATTATTGTTCAGTGGTTTGAACTAACGCTAAACAATATTAAACAAGATATATCCTGACTGGATGAGTTTTACTTTCAGCATGAATTTGTCGTTAGACACATGCTTGGAGCACAGCGAAAGCCAAAGTTGATTATTTTAACGATTTCGCGTATTTGGTATGCATGTACATTTGTATACAGATTACCCAAGGCTCTTTCCTGCTTCAGGTAGTTCAGAGCTGGTTTGTGTTACTGCGGTGCTGGTGGTGATGATATCGCCCTTTCTGACGCCCTCAGGCTTCATGCTGGGAGTCTGTCTGTCTCTAGGTAGTTTGGACCTCAGGCGGTCCCTGAGTGCCTGTATGAAATTAGATTTATGCCCCCGGTTAAAAATAGCAGTCCCGCCTTGCTGGTCATTAACGGAGCTTGGAAGGGCTGCATCAATTCACGTAGGATTTAGGGCATTAGAAGTCATATTGTGCATTCTAGTACTGTGCATATTGATTAATTTTCATATTCCACCCACATCCCTTCTCTTTACCCTTACTGTCCTCTTTTGGTTTCTTACATTCCTTCATCAAACCCACCTTCAGACTACCATGGTTTCCCTGGAGGGCTTATCTAAGGTGGTGGACCCATCCCAGTTGACCCCTGACTTCGAGGGCAGCCTGGACTACAACCACGAAGAGTGGATCGAAATCCGCGTAGCCTTCGAAGACTTCACGGGCAATGCTCGGCACCTGCTCGCTCGCCTGGAGGAGATGCAAGAAACGGTCACACGCAAAGACTTCCCACAGGATTTAGATGGAGCCCGACGCATGATAGAGGAGCACGCAGCCCTGAAGAAGAGGGTGATGAAGGCTCCTGTGGAGGAGGTGGACAGTGAGGGCCAGAGGCTGCTGCAAAGGATTCAAAGCAGTGAGAGCTACGCTAACCGAACTGTGCCAGTCCCGCCAGGGCAGAGGGAAGGGCAGGGACAACCCAATGCTGACACCCAGGGCCTGGTGCCCCGTATTTCAGCCCTACTGGAAAAACTGCACAGCACCAGGCAGAACCTGCATCAGGCCTGGCACGTCCGCAAACTGCAGTTGGACCAGTGCTTCCAACTCAGGCTTTTCGAACAGGATGCTGAAAAGGTGAGATCCACAAATGCACACCTTCTATTGATACAAAATTTATATTATGATTAAATTAATTTGAATATATTAATAATTTATTCATTTAAATACTTGCAAGCCATCCTTTGGAAGTTTGTTGAGGCCCTCTAGTGGGCCCCGGTCTGCTTGTTGAGAACCATTGCTCTAAATTGAAGCAAACCCTGTGTTTTCATTCTGTCTGGATCTGTGCACATATTTACAAGTTCTCACTAATTCCTCTCAATGTTTCTCATAGTGGGTGGAAGATTTGCATGTTGCTAGGAAACCAGCAGCTATTCTTTGCTCCCGAGAAACGGGTCATTTTTATGATTTTCTATTTTTACTCTTTTCAGCTGTATGAACACAACCATGCACGTGCAAAAACATTCACCCAGTGGAATATCTTACATTTACACGCATACATACACTTAACCTGCTTCCAGTCAAACGGGAGTCTGACGTGTGTGTACTGTATCTCTGCAGATGTTTGACTGGATCATGCACAACAAAGGGCTGTTTCTGGCTGGATACACTGAGATCGGCAACAACCACCCCCACGCCATGGAGCTGCAGACCCAGCACAACCACTTTGCCATGAACTGCATGGTAAGATTTCTACTAGAATTTCACAAAATATCGAAAATGTCACTGCATCACTACTTGCGTCCTGTATCCTAGGATTTTTCTTCCATTTAAGCAGTGTAACGGTGTGATAGTTTTAGTTTTTATATTGTAAGCATTGATTCAGCGTTGGTGACTCATCATATAATCAAAGATGGAGCATAGCATGATCCACCTAAGGTCTTCCTGTTTGAATGGCTGCCCACCAGCTGTGGACCCTGTTAGGGGCATGCTTTAAAAAGCCCCATTACTATAGAGAGAAGTATTGATCACTTCCTGTTTAAAGAGACAGAAAGAGGATGTAGACATATTGAGCTCTGATGTTGATCTTTAATGATTTTAAAGTTTAAATGATATTTTTACTTTTTATGTTATAAGGCAACTCCAAGGTTGCATTCATTTGATTAAAGGGTCAATTAGATGATAATCAGATTGTGAAATATTATTACAATTTAAAACGGCTGTTTTCAAAATTCATTTTATTCCTGCAAAAATAAAGCAAACAATTTCTGCAGTTCAGTCTCCAGTGTCACATGATCTTTCAGAAATCATTATAATACATTTCTAAATATTCTCAATATTGAAAACAATTGTGCTGATTATTATTAAAATAATTAAATTAAAATAATAATTTCTTTGAAAAGAATGGTAGATCTTTAAAGGCCCTGTAAGAGGTTTACAGTGAAGACGGGGACGAGGAAACAAAAACTTTTTAATTTTTAATAAGCAGGTTTTGGATTTTTCTATTCATGTTCAGGCTTGCATTGTGACTTGTTTGTTATTGATCAAAAAGTAATCAGACTTGCACACCAGTAATTTTCTTCTTAAGGTTGACTTGTGTATTAAACAGACAAGAGTCTGCTAGGATGTGTAATCCTAAAAGTTATAAAGTTTTTCGTTATGCCCAATAAACAATAAATAGCAATACAATACCATACTAAAAACCTAACCATTAATCATTTTGTGCTGGTATTGGGTTTGATAGTAATATTTTCCGTCTCCCACAGAATGTTTACGTAAACATAAACCGCATCATGTCGGTGGGGAACCGTCTGCTGGAGGCGGGCCACTATGCGTCCCAGCAGATCAAACAGATCTCAGGTCAGCTGGAGCAGGAGTGGAAAGCCTTTGCTGCTGCGCTGGATGAGAGGAGCGCCCTGTTGGAGATGTCTGCTACTTTCCACCAGAAATGCGACCAGGTTAGAGAGAATGCTAGCAAAATCTTCTCTAAAGAAAACCGATACCAAAGAGCATTCAGCAGGGAGATCAGTATACAGATTATTCGAAAATACTGGAGCGAGAGAAAAGAGAAATGGATTTCTCGTGCTGTTAAAAGTTAGTGATGATAAGACTTGTGCTTTGATTCATTTAGAATAACAAATAAACCATCAGCAAGAAAATCAAAAGGCAAGATCATTTTAGAAAATAGAAGGTTTGTCTTAAGACCTAGTGAACTGCGTACCTCCTACATAGGCAGCTGCCTTCTAAGGTCTTGAAACCTCGTAAGTGATTACTCATAAGGCTTTAAATCGATGACGGCTTCATACGCAAACTTACAACTGATTTTAATTGTACATTTTTTTTAATTGTACAATTGTACAATTCTAATTATGCTCAACTAAGCACAATACTCCAAAAAGCATAAAATGCAGTTTTGTGGATGTTTTTTAAATTTCAGGTTGTTTTTAATAAAATTTTACAGTACGAAAGTACTGGTAGTATAAGGTTACTACATGGGTTAGGTTTAGGGGGTAGGTTCAAGGTTAGTACCAAATCATTACTTAGTTATCATAAATCCTACAATAAGTACATAGTATTTACATGCATTGCACTGTAAAATAGAGTGCTACTATAACATTTGTATCTTTACTAAGCGCTTTTTTGGATTGTCACTATTCACTAGTCCTTCCTGAAATAGAAATAGCACTAAAAATGTGGGAAAAGCATATTTGAGAGACTGTAGTAGAGAGGGCAGGTGAAGTTTGCTTTCCCTAATAAAATATTCCTCTCACACATGCAGTGTTTTCATAGAGAGGCTATATCAACAACAATCTCCCTTCCAGAGATTTTTTTTTTTTCCTTTAGGCATCACCACAACTGCCAATCACAGGGCTGTCTGGTTTCGGCTGTCCTCATGCATAAGATTCTGTTTGAGTTGCACCAGACTCTCATCCCCGCTCTGCTCTTCATCTCTTAGGAAGAGTGGGATGAGATGAAAGATGATTTGATTTGAATTGATATTCGGAGTGAAGCATATGAACCATGTCTCTCATCATATCCTGTATTTGCCCTTATTACGTTTAATTCATTCCATTTCTTTTGATGTCCATGTGGACATAATATACTGGAATATACAATCAGACATGCACATAATGTACAACATTGTGATAAGAGTTACAACATGTTCAGTTTTGAACTTGCCCTTATTTTAAAGTACATACTGTCTTGAAATAAATTTTAATGAAGGTTTAGGATAAAGTCATGTTCTAAGGAGAAAATTATGTTAAGAAATCACTTTGTGTGTCTAAATATATTTTAAATTGGGAAGAAAAACATTGTTCAGAACTTATTCAAAGCTAATGTAGAATGGTTTCATAGCAAAGCTTTGAAGATTAAACAAAATAAGTTGGTTTGATCTACATCTTGGTTCTAACAGATGTAGTCCATTAACTTTTTTATGTCTGTTCATTACTTTTTCTTTTATTATAATTGGCTTGATATTATAGTTTTTTTGTTGCTGTAAGCGTGTGTGTATCTGTGTCTCTCTGCAGTACATGAGCAATGTGGACTCGTGGTGTAAAGCCTGCGGGGAGGTGGATCTGCCCTCTGAGCTACAGGACCTAGAGGACGCCATCCACCATCACCAAGGCCTGTACGAGCAGATCACCGCTGCCTACTCTGAGGTACCGAGCCGCGTGTCTCAAAATCACTAAATTGCCAGGCACTTTTGAAAAACCATTAAGTGGTGCTGATCCCAAAGTAAATGGTACATGCACATTATAGCAATTACAGGCACGTCTAAAGTGGCAATTTCAGCTAATTATATTTATTATATAACGCAGTGCTATATAGAGTTACAATACAACTTCATTTAGTCTGTTAGGTTTGTGCAATTGTTTTCTCATTATTGTCCCATTCTTTCCCAGGTGAGCCAAGATGGAAAAGCCTTATTGGACAAACTTCAACGCCCCTTGACCCCTGGCAGCGCTGATTCGCTGACAGCTTCTGCCAATTACTCCAAAGCGGTGCACCATGTTTTGGACATCATCCATGAGGTTCTGCATCACCAGAGGCAGCTGGAGAACATCTGGCAGCACCGTAAGGTCCGGCTGCACCAACGTCTGCAGCTGTGTGTATTCCAGCAAGACGTTCAGCAGGTAAAACACACACACGTATTCATTCACCTGAAAATACCCCCTTAGATCCACGTGGGTCCAAGTGTGGTACTGAGAACTGCACGTGACATTTCATAATACCCTTGGGGGGATGATTTAAAAAGCATCAAGATGATACAATGGGATGGAAGGATGTGAGAGGGAGATACAAAGGAAAGGAAGTAGAGTCTGCATGAATAGATGAAAAGACTCCATAGGCAACTGAGCCGTGTTAACAAAGTAACTGATCTCATTTTTGTTATCCCTAACATAACATATCAGTGATATTTCCTGATTTTTGGTACTAATTTAAATGAAAATTAATTAATTATTTTTATTATTATAAAGTTTTCCAATATTTACAAATAGATTTTTTAAATAGTTTTTTTAATGTCTTTCAAAAATATATATTCCACCTTCCAATTTTTGAATAATAATTTACATTTAAAAATATTCAGTATAGAAGTAAAATATAAAAATGTAACCTAAAAAGTAAATAATAATAAAAAAATCTATAAATAAATAAAATTTATTTAAAAATATGGAATATATTAATAATAATATTTTAGTATAATAATATATAATAATATTTTTTGTCTTATGTTTTTGTTTGGAATATTTCTCTTCGATTAATATCGATAAAGAAATATGGCATATAATTTGACAATTTGTGTACTGTATAAACACTAGACTGGTATAGTTACTTTTCATTTTTAGTCTGCAGACATGTTTTGCTTTCTTTTTTGGAGATTTCCACATTCATACTTCTGGGCAGGCTTTAGTTTAGTATGTCATTACTGTTACCACTGGCTCTTTAATACAGGAGAGAAAACACCACCGCAACATCTTGGCTTAACTTCTCTGGGATTATAATTGTTTACACACAAACAGAAATAGTCATGCATAATTTAAAGTCAAGGATAAGCCGCTGCCATCGCATTCTCTCTATTGTACATTGTGTTCAGAGGTTTTCAGTTTATTGGTGCAGAGATTGTGGTTTTCTGCAGCGAGGTGTTCGACTGAGAGAATGCAGAATGGCTAATTCTGTGGCTGAGGGAAAGTGTTGCCATGGAAACCACTATTCAGGTGCTGGTGAAGCAATGAACGGCAGAGAGAGAGAGAGACACTGTGTGAACGACACCTTTATGCATGATTTTTTGTGTCTTGGACCCCGCAGTATCACCTGTCATGGTACCTTGATTTGACTCCCATTATCTGACAGGGCACATTCTCACCTAGAGAAGGACTGGAGGGCTGTGCTGCCGTCTCGCATATTCATTTAATTTTTTTCCTTATGTGTGTGTGCGTGTGTGAGTAGGTTCTTGACTGGATTGAGAATCACGGTGAGGCGTTTCTTAGCAAACACACAGGAGTGGGGAAATCTCTACACCGCGCTCGAGCCCTGCAGAAACGCCATGAAGACTTTGAGGAAGTTGCACAGGTTCGGCACACTGCAATCTGACCTTCCATTCATGTTTTATATTTGATTCGATTTGGGCTTGTCTGTATTCTTCCGTTTAAGTCAAAAGCACTGCTTTCTAAGCATAATAAACCACACATGGTTTTTCCCAGCTATCCATTTTTAACAGTACATCATGGTTTTTGGTGTCTGTTAAGAAACTAGGGTTTTGCGAATTGTTGAAATTAGTACAATTAAATCATAAAAGTGCATCTTAAAGAAAAATAATACTTTCAGTATAAAAACAATATTTCAATGCTAAAAGTATAAATGTTTTGTTTGTGTACCTGTATTTCAATGTGACCATTAACCAACATGAGAGAACTGTGAATAATAAAAAAAATAAGTGAAATACCAACTTAAATTCTCAAGTACACATTTTAGGTCAAAACAACGTACGGATAATTTGTTAGCATATAATCCATAAAAAGTATGTGTAATATTACTCTAAGCATTTTAAAATGTTATATAATCTAATTAAAAGTACTTTTAGAATCTGATTAAAGCATAGTTCATCTGAATTACACAATTTTTGGGTGTACTCCCTTTACACCCATAGCATAAAATTAGTTTTAACCAATCGCTGCTAGTAGACTAGTCCATGGGTTATGTTTAACTTCATGTAAATGAGTGTATTTGATCTACACATTGATATTGACTACTGACAAAACTACTGGACAAGCCACTGCCGGAATGCATTGAAGCAAAATATTATTACCAGGTTGGCATGAGCATCATAATCATAGTCCATATATGTCTCATCTTTATCAGAATACATACACCAATGCTGATAAGCTGCTTGAAGCTGCGGAGCAGTTGGCCCAGACAGGCGAGTGTGACCCAGAGGAGATTTATCAGGCCGCCCATCAGCTAGAGGACAGGATCCAGGACTTTGTAAGGCGGGTGGAGCAGCGAAAGGTCTTGCTGGACATGTCAGTGGCTTTCCACACCCATGTTAAGGAGGTAAGAACTATGGGTGGTGGCATAGTTCCATCTGAATTTACAAAATAATAACTTATCTTGCAAAAAAGGGTTGAATCAAAAAATGCAATCTCTTGGGACAGTTTCAGCGTACATTAAACTGCCAGCATGTTAAAATCCTCTCAGGAAAGTTCAACTCTTTGTCTTCAAATTCATGTCTTTAAAGCACCTCTGGAGAGCAACCATCAAAGCACTGCTTTTGTAACAAATTCACCACCTTCCACAATAAACTTCAAAACAGTTCGCTGGAGGCCTCAGATCGCCTGCTCTGAGCAATGTTTCTGGTTTTATGCATAATGTGGAGTTTTTTTTATAAATACTGTGATTTTTGTGCCTTTTAAAATTGAGTAGATGTTTAGCATGCCTATTTCTTATTTATTTATTATCTTTTGTGTACACCACGAGAAAGTCAAGGAAGAAATCGTTTTAGTTGGTCGTTCATCCCAGTTATGAAAGCGTGTCGTTTCACACATTTACACCAGAACCAGATACATTAACACTCAATATCGGATCAGACATTAGAAGCTCAATTAAATATGAATGTGCAAAATTAATGGGCAATTGAAATAATAATATAGAGCTGTCTGAGCAAAGTAAAAAGTAATTAATGCCTTTTGTGCATAGCTGTGGACGTGGCTGGAGGAGCTGCAGAAGGAATTGTTGGATGACGTGTATGCTGAGTCGGTGGAGGCCGTTCAGGACCTGATCAAGCGTTTTGGGCAGCAGCAGCAGACCACGCTGCAATTCACTGTAAACGTCATAAAAGAGGGAGAAGATCTCATTCAACAACTCAGGTGCACCATCTTCTCATCTGTCCTTCCTTTCATGTCTCCTCCTGCAACAAATCCTTTAATGTTTTGATGTGGATCTCAGGTTTGATTCCATTGAAGTTTGATTTGTTAGGTTAGTGTGAAACCCAACTTTTGAAATCTTACACGCTCCAAGGAGCCAACTAGGAGATTTAAGTTTGCAGTCTGAAGCCTAGGGTGAGAGACTGGGTTCCATCAAATAATACAAAGACAATAATCTTCAGAACCAGTGTAGTCCTATTTATGAGCAAATGTTTTGAACTTATGAACTAGTTCTTTTTAGCGAATGAGTCCAAGATGCTTAGAGAGATGCTGAGCTCAGTTTTCCTTTTTGTTTAACAGCTCATTCATTGAATCCGTTCAAAGTCATTCTTCACTGAGACATTGCCAACGTCTTAATATAAATCATTGTATTCTTGATGCACATAAGGACTTTAATTGTCAACATTAAAGATACACATTTAGGGAAATATTTCTGTCGTTAGTTTAAAAAAAATGATAAAATATTATAAATGTGTAATAAAGTAGTTATAGTTGGTTTAGTATAATCGTAAATATTTAGCTCCAATCATTCTTCAAGTACTACAAGAATCCTTAAAGGGGTCATCGGATGCCCATTTTCCACAAATTGATGATTCTGTAGGGTCTTAATGAAAAGTCTATTTTGGTTAATTTCTTAGTTTAAGAGTAAAACAAAATAATTTTTCATCTAAAACAGCTCTGTTCACGAGAACACGTTTTGGTGCGTGTCTCTTTAAATGCTAATGAGCTCTGTTAACCTCGCCCCTCTCTTCTGATGGTTGACAAGCCGTTCTCATGATAATGTTTACTTTATCCGCAGAATGTGTTAACTAGCACATTATAAGGAAAAGGGAGCAGCACGGGTCTGTGCGACATCACTTTGTGAACAATCTGTGAACGGCTTGACGATTTTGGGGTATTTAAAAATAACCCCACTGGGTTAATTTTTTGCATTATAGGGTACGTTGTGTACACATTTGTTTAAAAACCATGTAAAAGTGAATTTTGCATCTGATGTCCCCTTTAATAGAATTCTCAAGTGTAATTGAAATTCTGTTCAGCATTGTATTTGTACTTGAGCAAACCATTAGTCATCCTCACTTCACCAAACCTTTGGATGGTTCAAGCACTCATTTGGCCCCATCTGCCATCATCCACTTTGCATTTGGATTACTGTACTCTCTTTACTGTAACTTGCTGAGTGACTGTGCAGCTGTAAAGTTGCATCATATGGCTGAGACTTGATGCCCAGTGCTAGCGCCGACGATCGGTCACATGTATAATCTGCATGTGGGAAGGGCTGCAGCAGTAGAGGAACGTGAAGGCTGAGATTCAGTAAAGCTGGATGCTTTAACAGAAAGTTAAGCAGGCGAAGGAGAAGGAGAGAGCACCAGAGGCTGTTTGGAGTGGAGTCTCTCAGCCCCCTCAGGGCAAACTCACTGCTCCGCTTCCAGCCCCTCTCACGTGTTCAGCTCTGCCACATTTCATCAGTACAACTCTGAATCCCTGACTACCAGCACTGCTGCAGTGGGCCGCACAATACTGCAAAAAAAACTAGATATTCAGGGCCTGAAGAATGGTTTGATGGATCTCAAAAGACACATTTTAATTTCGTGATTAAAGTAATTTTATAATAATGGGTTTAGAGTTTTGAGGAAACGTATTTGCATGCTATATTGCATATGAATATGTAATATGTTTGAAGTTTGATTAACCTGAGCCAGAAAACACAAAGCATATCAAAGGTATTACTAGGACTGTTTAAAATAAAAATAAAATTAATTAAATTAATTATTATTAACTAATTATTAATTATTAAATTACAAATTACATTAAAAGATACAATGTATTATGTGTTTAATAAAATATTTTGTTATATATGAATTTATATGAATTTTTACATTTTATTTTCATGTAATAGCTTGTGCAATTAATCATTAAGAAAATAAATCTAATTATCTGATATGCTGATAAACTAACAATTTAGTATCACATATTTGTACATGTGAATAATTGAAATTAATTTAAAAAAATCAGTATATCACTGTTTTATTAGTTATTAGTCACCTGTTATTAAAATATTACACAAATATTGTAAAATATTTTTATAAAAATGAAGGCAACAGTTTATTTTGCACTGAACTCTTTTTCTGTGTACACAAAAGGCCTGCTTCTCTCAAATATTGTTCACAAATCTGTCGAGCATGCAAATGAGCTTCTCTGAGAAAATTCCTTGGTTATTAAAACCGACTGTTGCAGCAGCAAAAACAAAAGTGTTGCTTTTATAAATTTGTTCAGTGTAATTTAGAATAAAAAAATGTTTAAATATTTTTTATTATCATTTGTAATAATAATAGTAGTTTATGTGAATTATGCATTAAGCTGTATTTATACAAATATTTTATATTTACATTTTTTTAAATAACTTTGCAGCTTCTTTTTGTGTAATAACTCATGCAGTTTGACCTGTCAGTCTTCCCTTAAAGTTTTTGTTTCGGAAAGGCAAGCAGATGAAGACATGTGGCTTATTTCTCTTCCTCCTCCGCTTGCAAATTGCTCTCTCCACACATGTGATGTTAAGGATGGCTATCCCTCCATGTGCACCGTCTCTCTCTCGCTCTGCTATTCTCTCTTCCTCTAGTGTCTTACATAATCCTGCTTTCATAACCACCCAGTTAATTATGCAGAGGTAATACTTAAACCCCAAGAGCCCAGAGGTACAAACAGAAAGGTCCCCAGCACACACACCAACACACAGAATGCCCACACCGCAGAGACGTTACGCACATTACACAAGAGATGTTCCGATCCCAGCATCACACTCGGCTACTCGCGTTACAGACTGTCATCATAGTGTGTCTAATGTGATCTCGAAACCCTGCGTGTGTTGCGGTTGTGAATCGGTGATGAAAGTGTTAATTATTAGTTATTCCGTATGAAGTCCACTCAGTCACACAAGCCTTGCCGTATGATAAAAGCACATCACCATGGGAACAGACTTTCCGCAGCGATCCAGCATTAAAGCCTCAATTAAAGCAAGGGCCTTTATTACACCGATAACTGTGATTTTTACTTTATTACGCCATTTGTTTTTAATAAAGTTTAATCAGACTTAACCCGCTTGTATCCGTTGAGACGGGATGAAAGGACTCTTCCGTCTTTTTACTATCCCTTACAGACTAATTTGAAACTGTTGCTTCCTCGTATTTTTCCCCTCCTCACCCTCTTGTACAATTATTACTAAAGCTGTCGCTGATAATTAACCTTTTTAGCGAAAAGAGGATAATGTTGCATATTTTACATATTATCTTTCCAATGGGCTTGTAATCCTCTCTCCCATTCGCAGATAATGCTTTTAGGACCATATAATTTCAGGTTTTTTAATGAATTTTTAATCTCATTAGTGCTGGCTTTTTGTTTAATTACATTTAAATTTCAAGCCTGAAGTCACATCCTCTTTCGGGCCCTAATATTTGTCTGTTTTTGTTAGTTTTAGGTTCAATATTTTGCTGATCATTTACTTATGTCCCACGGAGATTAGAGCTACGCAATAAAACAAAAGTTTGCTTTTCAAACCCATATTAGCCCCTTTTCCACCAGAAACATGCTGCATAGCATCTGCAGACACCTTTTTTCTTTGTCTTTCTTTGTTTGTTTGATTAACTGATATTATGTAACTTATTAGCCATGAGTTGTGACATGTTTGCATCAAATGTAGACTTTGGGAAAACAGTGTTGAATCAAATTACTTTGATGATAAAATAGAATCTCAAATAGCAAATTGAAACTTTTTCTATGTTGATCTAAAATGTTTTTATTTACAAATATTATCTGAATTGGTAGCTATGAATTATGGGATATGCTGAATAAATTAAATAAATAGCTTAACGAATATTTGTGGAAGTATTTAAAAATGTAGGTGACTTTTTTTTTTTAATGAATCAGTCAAACTGATTCATGAATCAGTATCAATACTCATGACTCATGAGGTATAACAACTTTGAAGTCATTTTTGAACCTTACTGATACCTGAGATTCCTTGTTTTGAGATTTCCACTCAATCGATGTAGGAGTTAAGAGTCAGGAAATCCAAATATAACCATTGTGCCTGTGTAAGCAAAGTACAAACAGAGAAAACCGCAAATATTGCTCAAATACCTTAAGACTCGGGCTTGAAAATTCCTAACATTCCTGGAATTTATTACAGCTTTGACTTTCCCAAAGGGCATTATTGTAAGAAGTAAATGTGTTTCTTCCTGTATCTCTTGCACACTCCAAACGAATGCACATTTGTTGTAACTGCTCTCTTACACTGTCTTTCCTGCAGAGACTCTGCCATCTCCAGCAATAAGACTCCTCACAACAGCTCCATCAACCACATCGAGAGCGTCCTGCAGCAGCTGGATGAGGCTCAGGCTCAGATGGAGGAGCTCTTCCAGGAGAGGAAGATCAAACTGGAACTTTTCCTTCAGCTCAGGATCTTTGAGAGGGATGCCATTGATGTGAGTTCACCGTATACTTGATCAAGTGTGTGTGTGTGTGTGTTTGTGTTATACAGAAATAATTCACTGAGAAATATTATTTCCGTCATCTTTTACCCAACCTCAATATTATTCCAAACCCATACTATTTTCTTTTAAGGATACTCAAATCCACTCAAAGCACTCTTAGCATCCATTACTTTTTTTTCCTTCTTCTTATGGGTTTTGAAATAATGAGAGTAAATGTCAGAATCCTCATTTTGAGTGGACTGATCTTTAAACTAGGGCAGTATTCTCATCAGTGCACAGTTTGTGACTCCCTAATGTCTAATATGATTTACTAGCAATTAATAAGCAGCGGTCTTTAAGGATGATCTGCACCCAAAAGTAATTACTCTTTCTTCGGTTTGCACGCTTACGGAAACACACACTCAGATCTTATGAAGGAAGTTACACACACATTGCCCTAAACATAGGAGCAAGGACTGGTCACTTAGTTTTTTGTTCAGTGTGATCTCGCTTCAGTAATTGCATCTGTGACTCATAATTTTTCAGATTATCTCAGACTTGGACTCGTGGAATGAGGAGCTGTCACAGCAGATGAATGACTTCGACACAGAGGACCTGACGCTGGCCGAACAGAGACTGCAGCACCACGCCGATAAAGCCCTGACCATGAACAACCTGGCCTTCCACGTCATCCACCAGGGCCAAGAACTGCTGCAGTACGTCAACGAGGTGCAGGCGTCTGGTGAGTCAAACGTGCCAATACAAGCTTTTGAGTAGATATACATAATAGCTAAGTTTGAGGTTAGTATATATTTATTTATCTATAACACACTAACATTATTTGGCGAAGAAATCTTAATGCCGGATTCACATATAATCACTGATCCACTCTAAGCAACCATGCTGCGCTTTCCGCAGATGTTTCAGCAAAGGATAAATGGATATCTTGATGTGGTGTGGACACGCCTGAAAACAATGAGCGCGTAATTGTTTAATATATACAGTGTGTGTGTGTGTGTGTGTGTGTGTGTGTGTGTGTGTGTGTGTGTGTATGTATATACAGTATATATATATATGTGTGTGTGTGTATATGTGTGTATATATATATATATATATATATATATATATATATATATATATATATATATATATATATATATATAATTTACATTTATACATTATATAAGCTTTCCATTGAAGTATGGTTTATGACAACAATATTTGCAATATTTTGAAATCTGGAATTTCAGGTGTACAAAGAAATCAAAATATTGATAAAATCACCTTTAAAATTGTTCAGATTAAGTTAGTTTTTATGTATTTATATTATGACATTTATAAAATATCTTCATGAAACAATCTTAATATGCTAATGAGATCTGGCCTAAAAGAAAAATGTATCATTTTGACCCATACACCTACTTTAAAACATTGTCAGCTTGTGTTCAGACTGGCATAAAGAAGACGTCTCACATAAATGATGCTATAGGTCATACAGTCATTCAGTGGCCACAGAGTTGTGGGGCAGTATGCATATGTATTAGGTTATGTAAAGTTATATTTCCGACTGAGCTTGTTCACTGAATTCGGTCTCTGCACAGACATGAGGACTAAGTGGGCGTTTGGACTGTTCTCTGGGGCAGATTGTCAGAGGAAACGACAGTTATGACGTTGTCTGTAGCACTTAAGTCCTGAAAAAAAAAGAGTTTGCAGTCCATTATTGTTACTGAATAACACGAGAGCTGAGAATATGGCATTTCTACATGTTTTCCAGGTGTGGAGCTGCTGTGTGACCGTGATGTGGACATGGCCACTCGTGTACAGGACCTCCTGGAGTTTCTACATGAGAAACAGCAAGAGCTGGATGTGGCCGCAGAGCAGCACCGCAGACACCTGGAGCAGTGTGTGCAGCTGCGCCACCTACAGGCTGAAGTCAAACAGGTACAATATCCTCCTCAATATATGCTTTATATGTGATTTATAAAGACTAGTGTGGATTTGTTTGTTAATCTCCTCGCTTGTTGCAGGTTCTGGGTTGGATCCGTAATGGCGAGTCAATGCTGAATGCAGGTCTGATTACAGCCAGTTCACTTCAAGAAGCTGAGCAGCTGCAGAGGGAGCATGAGCAGTTCCAGCATGCCATCGAGGTCAGTGCTCCTCATATTTTGGTTCAAATCTTTTCAACATTTCCCTGCCTGTTTCTCACAATAGACTCGTTCCTGTAATTATAATTGCTCAAACCGTAATTATTGTCAACATTTATTAACGCTAGCCTGCCCCCACGTATGCACATAGATGTTTTTTCAGCTAGGGTAATTTTACCTGTGAGCTGCAAACATAAACTCAGTGTTCACTCATATCTACTTTTTAATTTGACCGCTAATAATGACCAACAGTGACGTCTGTTTGCCTTTTTTTTTCCTGGACCAACAAATTAATTTTCCACCACATATAAATTTATGTACCAACATTCTTTGGTGCAAATAATATTTTATGCATTTCTGAAACAAGAGCAGTCTACTCTTTTCTTGCAAAGGCTCATTTCATACCTAGAATTTATGTGCCTTAAATACAATTACGTACTTTTTAATAGTTTGACAAAATTTTCTCACTGTTGTTCTGGAACAAGTAACAACAGTAAATTAAAAGAATTGAAATTAAAAGACCTTTTTAATATTTTCTATTTCTATGAAATAAAAAAAAAAATATATATATATATATATATATATATATATATATATATATATATATATATATATATATATATATATATATATATATATCATTTATGGAAACCTTACAATGTCTGAACATATTGAAGCTTTAGTGGGCCGTTTATCTGCAGTTGTAGCTCACAGATAATCCTGACACGGCCTGAGCTATCCTCTGTCTCATGCTCTTCCTCTTAGAGTCTGTTTGCTCGCCACTTCCCCTCCTTTAATGAAGAACTAGGATAACATGAGATCCGCTGTCACTGTATGGCTATTGGGAACCTGAAGGGTGGAACAAAGACTGTCTATCAAAGGAGCGTTCTCATTTCCTCCTACCATCAGTCTCACGTTCTTGCCATTTCTGTACAGAATACTGAGGGATGCTCCGTAGACCACACTTTGTGAACGAATAATGAACTATCAGTCGTATCTCACAGTCTGTTGTCTTAAGCCATCTGACTTCTGCTCCTCTATCTTTTTTTGATCTTTGTCCATTCAGGCCTGCTGTTTTATTCCTTGTCTTTGTGTGTCTTATCTGACATGTTTTCTCTTCCTCTCAATAGAAAACCCATCAAAGCGCCCTACAGGTCCAGCAGAAAGCAGAGGCCCTGCTGCAGGCTAATCACTACGACATGGACATGATCCGAGACTGTGCTGAGAACGTGGCCTCCCATTGGCAGCAGCTCATGCTGAAAATGGAAGACCGGCTCAAGCTGGTCAACGCATCTGTGGCCTTTTATAAGACCTCCGAACAGGTCCGTAGAACCGACGTTGTGTCTCAACATGTTGTTACGACATTGAACAATAATTATTGACCAGTTATATCCAGGTCTTTCAGAATAATTCTGTATTGAGTTTAAAGGTGAATGTGCAGTTAAACGTTCATCATCTTGTCCGTGCTGTAGGTGTGCAGTGTGTTGGAGAGTCTGGAGCAGGAGTACAAGCGCGAGGAGGACTGGTGCGGAGGAGCGGACAAACTTGGGCCAAACTGTGAAACCGACCACGTCACCCCCATGATCAGCAAGCATCTGGAGCAGAAAGAGGCCTTCCTTAAGGTAACGTATCTTAAACCAGTCTGAATCAACTGAAGTCAGGCAGTTAGTAAAAAAAAAAAAAAAAAACAGATGGTATCTAGATACTTAACAGAGTACAAACTGCATTACTTGAAGTAAATATTCAACTTAAAATATGATATAATTCACAGAATTGATTTCATGAAAATAATGTTCCAGCACAATTATGAATGAAAAGATGTCTCTTTATTATTACAAAGCACTGCGCATCTCTTTGTGAAATTAAATGTTAAATAACAAAACTGAATAGAAAATTTGAAAGCACAACCACTAATCAAATAGACAAGTAGCAATAAAATCCCTTTCTTCTGTGCCTTTTCCATTTATAATTCTTTAATCATGATCCAAACAAAGATGCTGCATACATTTAGTCTAAAATAGATTGTATGGTTTCAATTTGACTGACTTCAGTTTTAGGTTTTAGTTTTAATTGTATATGAAACAAAAACATTGGATGGTCAAAATCACTCTCTGCCAGCAGGCGGCGCTTATTGAACAGCAGTAATATAACCCTTTCTTGGTTACTGCTATAAACAAAGCAGTGCTGTGCTTATAAACACTACTTCTCTTTAATATGCATCATACAGTAGATGAAAAGAAAATACCATCTAAACTTTTCTAAAGGCAGTCAGTTCCCCTCAGAGATACATTTACATAACCTCCTACCCCCAATTGCAGTGCATGTTTTTAACTGATTTTAATCATTGCATATATGTATATTATCCGGCTTGCCGTGCATCATTACATCCCTAGCGTTAGATGGACATTCAACTACGCAATTGCTGTTTAAAATGTACAAAACTTGTACAGTTGCCGTTCCTGGTAGATTTGGCTAAAGAATCTCAAGTCTATAAGTGCGTAATAGTTAAACAAATAGCATGGATGCTGTAGTTTTGACAGTGTTTTATCTCTGTTGCAGGCATGCACGTTGGCCAGAAGGAATGCTGACGTGTTTCTGAAATACATGCACAGAAACAGTGTCAGCATGCCAGGGATGCTGAGTCACGTCAAAGCACCAGAGCAGCAGGTCAAAAGTGAGTTCTGGCCACAGCTTGACGTCAAAACGGACCTGGTTATTACTCAGAGATTGACTGTGTATTATGCTGCTTACGAAACGGTTGTCTACTAAATATATTAATAAATGGAGGGGAAATATAGCGTTCAAGTGTAAACGAGCTGAAGTAGGAGGCTGTGAAGTGATGCAACAGACATGACTGGGATGACTGGGTTAGCAGTCAGTTACAAAGTTAGAAGTTATGCAAAAATATATGAACCGTAGAGTACCGCAACTGACCAGAGACGTATATAATAAACACATGGAGCCCCCCGTATGTCCCTGTGGTATTTCAAATCCTGTTCCACTTTTCAAACCACAAGGCTACAGATGCTGCCTCTCTGCATGTTTTCCTCTTATTTACCAGTCTTCCCTCTGCTAGCTCTCTGGAGATATGACAAAACACAGTCTGTCTTCCCCATAGGGGTTTAGATCCAGTGCATGTTGATATTACTTTTTTCTGCAAGCCATCTAAAATTGCTGTGGTGTGCCATCTAGTGGCCGAGCCGTGTGCTGCACCATCTTTTGAGTTTTAAGCAGCTGGCCCACTTTGGCCCACTTTAGCCCAGTTTAGAATGTGTGCATTGTGAATGCGGCCCTGTTCTGTTCTGAGTGTGCTTACAATGACTCAGATAAGGAAACTGTAAATGGGTCAGGCCTCTGCCGCACAGATAGGGCAGCTTACTGCAGAACGGTGACAGCAGCGCTCCACTGGGGATCGTCACTTTACCTTCATGCTTCACACACACACACTTACAAACACGCACAGGATTGCAGCAGCTGCTTGTATAGCAGTTTTATATTTAGTTCTCTCAATTTAAAATGTGTTTAGTCAAATAGATGGTTTAATTATGTAAATATTATTTTGTCAATTATTGAAAAGGTGTTTAAAAATAACAATAATGCATTTTCTTGTATTAGAGAAATTCAAACATTACCCCTTTTATTAGATTTTCTTTTTAAATGAGCAATAGTTAATTAACAATCTAAAATGGTTATGCATTAATTCTATCATATAATAGTAATAATAAGATGACATATATTATTATTTTCCTGCCATCAGTTGAAGCAATAACTATTCAAGATTCAGCTTCAACTTTTGGATTCAGTTTTAAGAGGGAAAAAATTATAATGGCTTAAATGTATAACAATAGAAGTCCATATGCTGTTTAATTTTTTTATTGTTTGTAATTCCCTGATGGTTGGCTAACTGTAATAGTAATATTAATAATAATAACATTTTAAAAGAGCATAATAAAAATAATTAATTTCAAGCAAAAAAATATATAATTCAGGAAAGAAGCAAGATATTAACCTCTTAAGCAACTGTTCAGTGATTTGCCACAATATTGTTTGAATGATCTTAATTTGAATTCTCAACACAAAAAAATGATTTAAATAATCTGTACATCTTTACTATTTTCTATTGATTTGAGAGCACTAGTTAAAATACATGTATTGAATGTAATGATTAGCTTGATTTCTGTGGCTCGCCCTAGCAGTTAAATAGATGGGCTGGTGTTGTGCTTATACATCATGATTAAGAACGGTTATGTGTGATTTTGTAGATATCCTGAATGAGTTGCTGCAAAGGGAGAATCGGGTCCTGCACTTCTGGACCATGAGGAAGAGAAGGCTGGACCAGTGTCAGCAGTATGTGGTGTTTGAACGCAGTGCCAAACAGGTTTGATGTCTCCCTCTTCCTCCATCTGTTCCTTTTGATGTCTGATCAGTCTGATTATTCACTTTTTCTTGGCCCAAGGCAGAGACTGACAGACGTGTGAGTCACTGCCATGGCTCTAATTAAACTGCACAGAGACATTATAATTAAGACATTTACCTTTTTCATCCTGCATATGCCGTAGCATGTCTTCTCGGTGCATTCTTGGTTTAGTCATGAAAATGTTTTTTAAAAACAATGCTTTAGGGCCCGTAGCGTTTGTTTGGAGAAAGAAATGAATACACCAACGGAAAAGGCCTAGAAGCACGGACGTTTATATATTCAGTTGTTTTGCTTTTGCGCTTAGCGTTGCTTTAACTTACTGTCTGCAACACACTATGAATGACTATTTTAAAGTGTTTCTTTCTCTTTGTCCAGGCTCTGGAGTGGATCCATGACACCGGTGAGTTCTATCTTTCCACACACACCTCCACGGGCTCCAGCATCCATCACACTCAGGAGCTTCTGAAGGAGCACGAAGACTTCCACATCACAGCCAAGGTACAGCTTCTACTGCCGTGACCTGGGCTGCGCCTTTTGTCTCTGCAGATACCTAAAGCATGTTGTCTTCCTGTGTCCCCAGCAAACCAAAGAGCGGGTGAAGCTGCTGATACAGTTAGCGGATGGTTTCTGTGATAAGGGCCACTCCCACGCCGCTGAGATTAAGAAATGGGTCACGGCCGTGGACAAACGCTATCGAGACTTCTCCCTTCGCATGGACAAATATCGCATGTCTCTAGAGAAAGCCCTCGGCATATCATCAGACTCAAACAAAGCAGTATGTGTTTTTTTTTTCCTCATAATAGTGTGATATCTGATCATTTTGAGTCTTGACATATCACATGCTAGCATGCTAGTGAGGTCACACAGTTTAGAGTCATAATCTGGATAAACAGTTTGTGTTTTTGCCGTCAGTCTGTGGGTAGATTTAGATAAGTATGCATTAGGCATCGATTATTTTTACATGCTCATCATTTTTTCAAATACGTGTTCTCAAGATCTGTATTGTCTTTTCAAAGACTTTTATACAAGAGTTACGGCTATTAGAATATTTCCTGATATTCGTTTCTAGAAACACGTTTTAATTGTAGCTGTACTCAATAAATAATTCACACATTCATTTCCATAACAATGACATCAATGCAAAAATGCAATTGATTGCACAATATTCATATATTAGATTAGTGTTTATTTTTATATTTGGATGTTTTTAAGTTTTAGTTTAAATATGAGTCATTTTATGTACTAGTTATAGATTGTTAGTTTTTCATTTTAGTTCGTATTTAATTTTATGTTTTAATATTTATTTTATTTCTGCTATTAGAATATTTTTGTGCATGTAAACATAATCAGTGGGAATAGTTCTAAAAGCGATATGCCGTTTTTCGTTTCCAGAGTAAAGACCTGCAGTTGGACATCATTCCAGCCAGTGCTCCAGGGTCAGAGGTCAAACTCAGAGATGCTGCTCATGAGCTAAATGAAGAGAAGCGCAAGTCTGCTCGCAGGAAGGAGTATGTCTTTTTTTACTTTTTTTTTTTTACATTTTTTCATTGATTGAAAGGTCGCTGAGGTTGTTTAGATGGAGAATAATCTACATTTTCTGATTTTGTTATTTTCCATTTGAATAGCTTCATCATGGCTGAGCTGATTCAGACAGAAAAGGCCTATGTGCGAGATTTAAGAGAGTGCATGGATGTGAGTATTTTACTGTATAAAATAAAACTTCTTATTTGAATCTTTTGTCCTCAATTATGGACATTCGAAGCAAATGGAGATAAAAAAATTCCTCATTTCAGGTTATGATATAAGTAAATCCATCAATTTTAAACCTTTTCCTCTCATTCAGACGTATCTGTGGGAGATGACCAGTGGCGTGGAGGAGATCCCACCAGGGATCGTTAATAAAGAGCATATCATTTTTGGTAACATGCAGGACCTCTACGAGTTCCATCACAAGTGAGTTCATTTATAATGCAAATCCTTTAAGCAGTTATTTATTTATTTATTTATTTTTAAACGTATAAATTCTCAATATATATCACTTTTTTTCTACCACCAGTATATTCCTCAAAGAGCTGGAGAAGTACGAGCAGCTTCCTGAAGATGTGGGCCACTGTTTTGTGACTTGGGTGAGTAGAGTTAATTATGAATACTGATATTGTATCTTCTTCTTTCAGATGAAGGTCATTGACATGCCTCTTTCATCTTTCATCAGGCTGATAAGTTCCAAATGTATGTGAACTACTGCAAGAACAAACCCGACTCCACTCAGCTTATTCTTGAACATGCTGGAGGATATTTTGACGTGAGTTGAATGTTTCTGTCATGGTTCATGTAGTTTATTCTTTTTGATCTTTCACAATTTTTTCTTGTCAGTGGCCAATATGAATCCCAATTGTCAAAGTCTTTGTATATTAAAATTCCTCTTACAGGAAATCCAACAGCGGCATCGCCTGGCCAACTCCATCTCATCATACCTCATCAAACCTGTTCAGAGAATAACCAAGTACCAGCTGCTCCTCAAGGTAAAAACATCTTGAATTCATCCAGAAACTTGCGGAATGGTTTGATTGCAACCAATTAGTGATAATTCGATTTGCATTTGTAGGAGCTCCTGACATGTTGTGAAGAAGGCAAAGGTGAAATCAAAGATGGCCTGGAGGTTATGCTCAGTGTTCCCAAGAGAGCCAATGACGCCATGCACTTGAGCATGCTGGAAGGTAGGTGAACGCATACAGATACACAGAGACATGTGGGGGAGATGAAGTGGTTTCTGATGGCAGTGACTGTCTTCAGGTTTTGACGAGAACATTGAGTCCCAAGGAGAACTGATCCTGCAGGAGGCGTTCCAGGTGTGGGATCCCAAGACCCTGATCCGCAAGGGACGGGAACGTCACCTGTTCCTCTTCGAAATGTCGCTGATTTTCAGCAAGGAGGTTAAAGACTCCAATGGCAGGAGCAAATACATCTACAAGAGCAAGCTTTTTGTAAGTTTCACGTCAACATTAAAGCACTGAAACTTCTTTTTATTCAGAGGAACTGATCGTTTTAAATGCTTTGTTGTGGCTGCAGACCTCTGAACTGGGTGTTACTGAGCATGTGGAAGGAGATCCGTGTAAATTTGCCCTCTGGGTTGGACGGACCCCAACTTCAGACAACAAGATTGTCCTCAAGGTAACCCTTTTTTTTGACTCTCTCTTGCTCTGTTGACAAGCATGGCACTGTTTTGCTCCAGCTTTGTACGTCGCAACTCTGTGTAGCTTGTCTCTTTTGCACTTTAAAAAGTAAAGTTTGAATATTTGTAAAATCCTCATATTCAGTGTGATGACTACTAACTGGGGAAGGGAATGTCAATTATCGTCGTAATTGACAGCAGCATGTCTTGTGTGCTCTTTATTTGATTTGACATGAAATATTACTTAAAAATAGAACATCTCAGGTTGGTCTTAAAGAGAACAACAATAAAAATGGATTTGTATCAAACTATGACAGTGGTTTTATAGGAAGATCTGAGCACTTTCATCTTTGCTTCTGACTGCATGTTAATAAAGTGCAAGGAAACAAAATTCAAGAATTAGTTTCTACCGGTGGTGGCTTATGCGCATTGCAAGTGGCTTTTGTTAATTGACTGCATGCTGCTTTAAAACTAACTTTCTTGAGTGAAATGTGACAAAATTGCACATATATTACGCTATATTACTGTCCATTTATGTGTTGTTTACATCATATACGATGAGGAAAAATTATTAAATCATTTATTGTCACGTATTTCATATGTATCCACATGTACACACAAACACATATATCTTATCGCTTATATGTTTTCACAAAGAAAATCTAAAATATGTATATAAAGGCAGAAGATTAAATTTACTTACCGCTATTTAGATCTTCAAATGGCATTGACTAATGTATAAACTATGTATCACACAATTGGCTCTAAATTCTTACAAAATGTTTATTAATGTTGTCCTCATGTCTCATGTAGTATGATATATGGCATTTAATAAAGCAGTAAAATCTTGTATATTTCTATATTTCAAATGAAGCTAAGTCAGGGATGCAAACATGGATCCATGGTGAGTACAGCCACACAGATAACTCACCCTTAGTTCACCATAGAACAGAAAATCAGGGTGCACTCTTACTCAACCGTTTGTATTTCTCTGTGTTTTCTTTCTCCACACACGTCAACACAGGCATCCAGTATTGAGAACAAACAGGACTGGATAAAGCACATCCGTGAAGTGATTCAGGAGCGCACTGTGCATCTGAAGGGGGCGCTAAAGGAGCCCATCCACATCCCCAAACCCTCCACAGCCAAACACAAGGGTCGCAGATACACTCCCAGGCCAGTGAAACATCTCTTTTCTTACTTGAATATTCTTATTATTCTTATTAATACTTATTTTGTTGTTTTTATTCTTCAGCATAATTTTACTGGTTTTATTTTTCTTAGTATGCGGAACCGTACTAGCACTAGGAGTTAATTTCCTGTGTGTGTTTATGTGTGTAGGGATGGAGAGGATCTGGACAGTCAGGGTGACGGCAGCAGCCAGCCGGACACCATCTCACTGGCCTCCAGGACCTCACAGAACACACTGGACAGCGACAAGGTGAGGATCTATTTTAGCAATAAATAAATACTGTTACAGTATTTATATTATTATATTGAAGTAGTTTATTTTAGGTTTCATTGTATGTGCTTTGTCAATTTATTCATTTTTTAATATTAATTTTGATATTTTGATGATTATAATTTTAGTACTTCAACTTAAAGCAATAGATCACCCCAAAAAAGTTGTCATTAAATCAGCCCCATGAAATTAAATGTTGAAATTTTGCCTTGGCATCTTGATGAAATAAACTTGTATATATTATTTAAATTTGAGTTTGTATATATTATTATTATTATTATTAACTTCTTAAATTTATAGTAAAAAACTTTGTAACTTTATTTGACAATAACACTGAAAGTTTGCCCCCAAAAATATTGGTAACAAAATCAGACACACTGTGTTGATAATTAAATAAGAAAAAATAGCAGTACAAAATATTAACAAGACAACGTACATATTAAAAGTATAATACAGTATAAATAATGTACCGACAAATATTACAACAATACGTTATTTATAAACATGTAATGCTTCGTTATTGTGTCTTTTTTTGTGCAGGTATACATTTAAATGAATGTTTATACATTTTTCAATATTATTTATAGTATTTAACTATAATATAATATACAATACTATTATCAATTGTATTTTTAATAACTATTAATATTGCTGATGTTTTTACTGATCTTGTATGACATTCCAGGTAAACTAAAATTGATAAATATAACATGGTAAAATATTGTACAAATTTAAAGGAATAGTTCACCCAAAAATGAAAATTCAGATATTTACATTTTTGGGTGAACTATTCCTCCAAAGGACAGTTTTGTCTTAAGACTAAAAACATGGCTTTTTTTTTTACTTCAGCTGTCCGGTGGTTGTGAGCTCACAGTGGTCATCCATGACTTCATTGGCGGTAACAACAACGAGCTGACAGTGAGGAGGGGACAGACGGTGGAGGTACTAGAGAGGCTCCACGATAAGCCGGACTGGTGCTTGGTGCGGACCACTGACCGTTCCCCTGCCCTGGAAGGCCTGGTTCCCTGTGCCATGCTCTGTATTGCCCACTCCCGCAGCAGCATGGAGATGGAGGGCATCTTTAACCACAAAGGTGGGCAAATGTCCGAAGCGCTTCCTAATAATCAGCACAGGCCTGTTTCAGATAATAATCGCAAGCTTTTCTCTATTTTTCCAGATGCTCTTTCTGTATGCAGTAACGATGCCATCATGCCAGGCTCCTCTGCCACCCTGCAGCCAGGTCATGTGATGGGCTCCCAGAGTTCCCCTGGGCCCAAACGCACTGGCAACACATTAAGGAAATGGCTGACCAGTCCTGTGAGGAGACTCAGCAGTGGTAAAGCCGACGGCCACGTGAAGAAGCTGGCGCACAAACACAAGAAGAGCCGCGACGTCAGAAAGAGCGCCGACGCCGGCTCGCAGAAGGACTCTGACGACAGCGCAGCCACCCCACAAGATGAGACTCTGGAAGAGGTCTGAATATTACCCATACTTACTTGTTAACCGGCTTTGTGAATACGCAGCCCAATTTATGGTTTTGTCCCTGAACCTCCACAGAGGGTGCGTAACGAGGGTCTGAGCAGCGGGACTCTCTCCAAATCGTCATCTTCTGGAATGCAGAGCTGTGGAGAGGAAGAGGGAGAGGAAGGAGCTGACACTGTGCCTCTTCCTCCACCCATGGCCATCCAGCAGCACAGCCTCCTTCAGCCGGACGCACAGGATGACAAGGTGAGCCGGCACGTGACAGAGCAGAGGGGGCGTCAGAGGAGGGGGGTTGGTACGAGTGAGAGTCACTAGTTTAGATTTCTTTTTTTCTTCTTCTTCTTCTTTTGGTTTTTTGTTTTGTTTTGTTCTTTTTTTTTTCCCCTCACTGCCTGCCAACCGTTAAACCTCAATCCTGTTAGAGATCCTTAGAGATCCGCTTTAAATAATATCTCCTCCTGGGATATACAATCTTTACTTTCGATTTGAGTTTTCCAGTTCTGGCTCAGTTCCAATTCATGTGTGACTACAATGCAAACACTGAAAACCGTTTTTTCTGATCACGTCAAAACCGAAATGGGAATCTTGTCACATTGACCCCGCATCACACCTGGCATTAACATGCGTCTTTTAAGACTGGATCATTTGGAGATGGTCTTAAATGGATTCTGATCACATTTATTAAGCCTGAAATGTGTTTCTTCACAATCAATCAACAGTTTCATATTTTTTCAATTGAATTATTCTTATTTTTCTCATTTCTCTTTTAAAGAAAGCATGCCTTTTCTCTCTTTTTTCCAACATTACTGAGTGCTTTGCAGCTAAAGAAATGGCAGCATATGACAAAGAATTTTTAATTATCTATTTGCAGTTTTGCCGTCAGGTCTTTATCCAATCACACACTGAATTGGAATGAAGGTGTAAATGCAATATGACGAAAAAATATCTAGACCAGTGGTTCTAAATTATAGAGTCCAAGCAAACATTCAAGGGGTCCACTAAATGACTTAAGAGTATTTAAATCAATAAGTTACGCTAAATTAAAATAAAGATCAACAAAACCAAATTAATTGTGGCTTAATGTGTCAACACTACAAGCAGTTATGTCATCATTTTTATAGAAATACTGGTAACATCTTACGTAGGGGGACAGGGGCCGTGGGAGGCCTTTGAGTCAACAAAGTTGAAATTTGAAAACCGCTGGTCTACATACAATGCAAACATGAAATGCATGTCAATGCCAGCCTTAGAGATAGAGTAATGGCTACAGTAGGATGAAATGCTGGAGTTATAGCTGGTTTCATCGCTGCTCAAGAACAGCTTGTGACACTAATTTGTTTTTCTCTTTTGTTTTGTTTGGGCTGTATTGTTTGCCATAGCATTACGTTGATTTGTGTCCTGTCTTTGTTTTATCTCAGTTCCCATACCTTTCCATCTGACTCCTCCCTTTCTGGCCTCCCTCCTTTCATATCACTTTCATTGCTTTCTTTTCCCATAACCCCCCGGCTTATCAAAAGAACTGAGAACCCCCTTCTTCCTACTTTTATTTGCTGTCTTTTTTTGGTTCTTGTTTTTTTGGTAGAGATTTAGAAGCATACCTCTTCCTGAGAATTCCTCTTAGAAGTAGTGCTCTTTTAGAAGCGGATTCCTCATTTTGGTTTGATTCCTTTATTCCACTTTCATCTAGACAAGAGTCTTTCTGTTTAAATCTTTCTGATTTAAACTTAGAACCTCAAAATGCCCTTACTCATCCTTTTTTTTCTATCTTCAAAAATATTTTTTTGACTTATTTTATGTTGTTTTATATATATATATATATATATATATATATATATATATATATATATATATATATATAGTCCCAATCTTAATTGATTGATTGTCCTTCTAATGAGCTGGTTTATGATCGGACTGGGTTCCTCACACACTTTCAAATGCAGCTTCAGAGTATAAGGGCACATGCAGTGTTAGAAGTACGTGTGCAGGTCTTTGCGAATGCGAACATCAGGGAGCTGCGATTCTGTAGAAAGAGGGTCATGTGCCTTACAATGACTCTGAATCTCAGAGACCACCCTCACTCTTTACCCCTCTAACCAACCCTCCAAACTCCGCCCATTCACACCCCTCCCCCCTTCCTTCTGTGCTTATCCCCTCATTATTCACTCTGCTGTCTGATTGGCCTGTAAAAGCTAAGCAGACCTGAGGCCACACCCAGACACAAATTGGAAAGTCTGGAAGGCACAGCAAGGGTGAGACTTTCTGCTGGATTTCCCTCTATTTCTATTTGATGAATGTTTTTGATTGCTAGTTTACGAATCTAAAGAAACCCAACACCAGTCTCAGGTGTCGAGCATCAAGCTTTTGTGAACCTAAAGTCTGCAATTAAATTTTTTCATCCATGAGAATTTAAGCCCCCATGAAATGCATCAGGTTACTTTTCTGTTTTGATATATTTCCTATTTTGGTCTGTTTGGTTGTAAGATAAAGACTGTGTATCTTCTAATAAATAAATACATTGATTTGGCCATTTTAAAGCATCTTTGATTTCACAAGGCATTTTTTACGAATATTTGGTCAAGCCTTTTAAATTTAAATATCTCCTGTCTTAAATGCAGATTTTGCATGTTCACAATGGTGTGATTCTAGACACATTACCGTTAGTTAAAGATGCATTCAACATAAGGCTGAGAAGCTATTGTAACTTCTGAAATAAAATGAAAAAACATGTTACACTTTCTATGAAGCCCATATGTATAATACATAAGGGTATATAATATATTTATGTGTGTGTGTGTGTGTGTGTATAAATATATATAACATAAAAAATAAGTAAATATCATAACACATTACTACTGTTTTTATGAATATTCAGCATATTATAAAGTTATTTTTAAAGTCTTATGCATTCATTATAATGCCTTAAGAATACACTTATAATGTATTATAAATACGGTCTTCATAGAAAGTGTTACCAAAAAGTGCATAAATGTCCTTGAGGGTAAAGACAATAAACTAGATCCTATGCCCATGCCTGAATGAATCCCGATTACAGTTTAGCTCCACATGGTTCATATTTCCACTTTGTCATTCAGTCTGGCTTTCTTCCCTCTTTCACTCTCTTTATTTCTGCAGACCTCTTCTCGTCTCTCCGTCCGACCCTCCAGCTCTGAGACCCCCAGCGCTGCAGAGTTGGTCAGTGCCATTGAGGAGCTTGTCAAAAGCAAAATGGTAAGGGCACAGATATACAAGCAAAATAATAGCACAATATACCCATCCTACTGTTTGGCTGGACTAATTTCTCACGTCCCCGCAGGCTCTGGAGGACCGACCCAGCTCTTTGTCTGTGGAGCAAGGGGACAGCAGCAGCCCCTCTTTCAACCCATCTGATAACTCTCTCCTCTCTTCCTCATCGCCAATCGATGAGATAGAAGAACGCAAGACCGGCTTCTTCAAGAGACGGCAGTATGTCTTCACGCTTTTCTCTCTCTCTCTCTCTCTCTCTATCTGTTATTGTTCCCATTTGTTGTCCGTGTCTATAACATGTGTCATTCTTCTTTTAGTTATGTCCTGCTGGAACTGATCGAGACCGAGAGGGACTATGTGAGAGATCTCAGTATGGTTGTGGAGGTAAATGAATACTGAGGATGCTGAGATACACGGAGTGATCATGTGACAAAATATGAAGCTCATACTCGTGTTATGTGTCTGGTAGGGGTACATGACCAGGATGAGGGAGGATGGAGTTCCAGATGATATGAAAGGAAAAGACAAAATAGTTTTTGGAAACATTCAGCAGATATATGACTGGCACAAAGAGTAAGTATCTAGTCTTTGAAGTATTATAAGTTTTTTTTAAATCTGGGACGGTGATGTGGGGAAAAATCTGCAATTTTATGGTGGAGTGTTTATAGTCAATTTCTGAAAGATTTTGAAGAGATTTTTATCTTTGTCTTTAATGTTTCAGTTTCTTCCTGGGAGAGCTTGAGAAGTGCCTTGAGGATCCTGATCGGCTGGGCCCTCTCTTTGTCAAACATGTACAATTTTTAAGCTACTTCAGGCTGCCAATAAAAAATATTTTTCCTGTAGTGTAATTTTTGTGTGTACTTATGATCTCATCATGCCTTTCAGGAGCGGAGACTGCACATGTACATTGTTTACTGCCAGAACAAACCTAAATCTGAGCACATTGTCTCAGAATATATCGACACCTATTTTGAGGTGCGTAACTGAAGTCTTTGATTTGAACATCTCTACCCATTACAGAGAGCTTGCATTTCTTTATTAAATATATTTTGCATTTGTGTCAGTATACCACCAAATACAAATCACATAGAACACAATGAAACATTTAGAATCTGAAATTGAATAAATGCATTATATAAAGTGTATACAATATAATATAACATGTGTTTTTGTCCCTCTCTTGCAGGATCTGAAGCAGCGTCTGGGTCACAGGCTTCAGATCACTGATCTGCTCATTAAACCCGTGCAGAGAATCATGAAGTACCAGCTGCTGCTTAAGGTCTGTCCATCTGGTCCACTGCATCTCATTGTTTTGGCCCTATTTACAGAGTTGTAAGACTAATCATGATTCTGATGTCTTTTTCATTTTGCTTGTTTATTTACAGGATTTCCTAAAATTTTCCAAAAAAATTGGAATTGAATCAGTAGAATTGGAGGTTAGTTTTTTTCTGTGCTCGATACTACAATTTTTTGTTTTAAATGTTCTCTTCCTATTTTAATGTGGTTTATACCCAACATGTTTGGTTGTTATACTGATTAATTTATTGATGTGTTGTAGAAATCGGTTGAGGTCATGTGCATTGTACCTAAAAGATGCAACGACATGATGAATGTTGGTCGACTCCAGGGATTTGATGTAAGATTGCTGTGACCTTTTTTTATCAGTAGATTACTATGAAGAATAATTGTAGTGTTTTACATGTGAATTAATTCGTTTGATTGGTCTCTCTGTCCTTCGCAGGGAAAGATCATTGCTCAGGGGCGTCTCCTTCTGCAGGACACCTTCATGGTGGCTGAACCGGATTGTAGCCTGCTGAACAGAATGAAAGAGAGAAGAGTCTTCCTCTTTGAGCAGATTGTCATCTTCAGTGAACCTTTAGATAAAAAGAGGGGCTTCTCGATGCCTGGTTACCTGTACAAATACAGCATTAAGGTACAGGCATCCTCGTCTGACAGTTTCTTTGTTTCTAATTTTAGCGTGCCAGATTTGGTGATTTGTAAAAAATTGTATAAAGAAAATCGAAACATTCTGTTTGTTTGTGTGTAGGTGAGCTGTCTGGGGCTTGAGGATAGTGTGGATGGAGACCCATGTAAATTCGCACTGACCTCCAGAATGTCCAATGGCAGCAAAGAGGCCTTTATTCTGCACTCAAGCCACCCTGGAGTTCGACAAGTCTGGATGCTGCAGATCAGCCAAATCCTGGAGAGCCAACGCAATTTTCTCAATGGTACTGCAACCAGCAATTCTTTTAAGCATATAGCTTTAACTCCTCTTAAAATGTAATTGAACTTGAATTATAAAGTGATATACTTGTGATATACGTGTCAGGTTCATGAAATCTAAAGGCTTGTTCTCACTGGGCTGAATATCAACCAAAATGTGAAACACAAAAGCGTCATTTAAAAAAAAAAAAACAACCTGTTGAGGGCCTTGGTGCATGGCTTGGTGCACAAAGCTCAAGCACAAAACAGACTTGCCAAGCACACAGAAGTAAGTAGATGAAGAAGATGCACCAAGGCACTATGAATGTAGAGCTGCTGGTCTCGTTGGTTTCTGAAAATAAAGAGCTGTATGACAATACAAAAATCTTGATTAGAGGGAGTTATTATGGAGAGTAATTGCAGATCAGATAGAATTTGCGTCCTCTGGCCCCCAGCTTCTTCTGTGTAATAAGTGAGTGTCAGAAGCATAACATTTTTTTTTTTTTTTTTTCCTAAAATCTGGATAATCTTAGCTTTTAGGCTCCTGTGCAAATTCATTGTACTCACCAGATGTCTTTCCTCCTGTAGCGCTTACATCTCCTATAGACTACCAGAGGAACCACGTCGAGGGGCCTGGTGTCTCAGGCAGCATACAGGCTGGAGGTAGCGGGGGTCAGGTCATGGTCCCTGGAGGAGGCGGAGGGGCCCCGGCTGGGTCGGGTTCCCGCTCTCGCCCTTCCCGTATACCCCAGCCCTCACGCTTGCCTCAGCCTCTTCGTCATCACTCTCCCGCGCTGGGGCCCGGAGCTCACGAGCCTGATGGCCCCGACAAAATATCAGGTATGTCCCCGAGACCTCTCTCCAGGGGTTCCTCACCCTCTTGCACCACAGAGCCTGATCCAAAGGTGAAGGTTCCTGCGAGCCCTCACCCCAAACAGACGGACTCTACAGAAAGCTCTTCCAAAGAAAGCAGGGATGGAGCAGGCACAGCCCAGATCCCTCGAGCCACCGTGGCCCCCCTAGCACTGGTCAAACCCAGACCTGGAACGGTCTCGCCCATGGCCTCCCCATTAGCCACACCAGCTTTTAAAGACATCCCACCCTGCAGTCCTGGGCCAAAGACAGGCGGCAGCTCCACCTCATTCTGGAGCTCTGTTCCCGCGTCCCCCGCCAGCAGGCCTGGTTCCTTTACTTTTCCCGGGGAATCATGTGACACACTGGGAAGGCAGAACCAGAACCAAAGTCACCGGCATTCCACCCACAGTAAGGACGCAGACCGCATGAGTACCTGTTCTTCTGCCAGTGAGCAATCTGTCCAGTCCACTCAGAGCAACGGGGTAAGAGACACACTCCTGCCCCGGTCGACCGCAGCGCTTCAGCTCAACTCTGCTCCTGTCTTCCCTCATGAATGACTCTCTAACCCACCTGGATTCTGTCTGATTTCTGCCTCTCCTAACCTGGTTTCTACTCTGTGGAATTCCAAAAGATTCCTTTTCTCTGCATCTCAGAATTCTAACACAGTTCTGCTTCTGGCCAGATACTAACTGTTTATGGAGTTTTGGAGTACCAGGTTTTTCCCTTCCTTAAAAAGAAGTTTCTTTGTGTTGTGTACAAGATAATCAGCTATTCCTAAAGACTAAAAGTATGGTCACATTTACTGTTGTTTTCTAAATAATTTTAATAGGAATCACCATGAGTGGGAACTTTTTTTTTTATCAGTAAGGCAACAGATTTTTGGATCTCTTAAAGGGATAGTTCTTACCCTCATGTCTTTCCTAAGACCTTCGTTCATCATTCAACACAAATATTTTTGATGAAATCCAAGTTTTCTTACCCTACATAGACATCAACTCAACTACCATGTATAAGGCCGGAAAGGTAGTAAGGACATTATTAAAATAATCCATGTAATATCAGTGCTTCAGCTGTTAGCTATGAGAATATTTCTGTGTGCAAAGTAAAGAAAAATAACAATTTTACTCTTCAATGTCAGTTTTTGATGCACACTCCCGAGTACTTGCTACACATGCACATCTGGGTTCTGCGTCAGAACACACGTTGAAGACAGACTTGGAAGAGAATATGTTGAATTAAGTTTTTTGGGGTTTTTTTGTGCACAAAGAGTATTCTCTTAGCTTTGTAAAATTAGGGTTGAAACGTTGATGACTCATGGACTATTTTAACAAGGTTCTTTTTACCTTTCTGGTCCTTGAACGTAGTAGTTCTGCTGCTGTCAGTGGATCGTCAGAAAGCTCTAGGATTTCAGTAAATTGATCTTAATTTGTGCTCCAGAAAGATATTAGGGTAATTAATGACAGAATTTGGGTGAACTATCCCTTTAATGGTTTAAATTAGAGACATTGATTTGCTACATGGACCACAGAAAGTTACTTGATTTGACTTCTGTGTGAGCTTTGCTTAATAAATCGATTCAATGACTACATTATTGAAAATAGACACTGGGCTTTTTTTTGTCCACAAAATTTTCCAAATGTGACCACATCTTAACACTGTTAATTTTACAAACCTAATGTAGGAAACATCTGTGGATGTTTTGATTCTGCGTATCATATGACCTGCTTGCGAATTTTAGGTCTTTTTAACAGGCTACTGTAACTAACATGGGTTCTTGTCTCACTTTCTTTTCTTTCTCATCTTTTCTTTGACTATTCTTGTTTAATAATGCATGTTTTCAATGCAGTGCCCTTGCAGGGTTAATCAAAAGTTGTAAATATTACTGAGCATGAGAGTTATGGAATGTTTTGTCATCTTATACCAAAAGTTAAATGCAAAACATAGATTTTTTTTTTTATGAATATACTAGCCTGATCTGTTTGGGGTCTGCGATAGCTCAATATGTTTATCTTGTTACAATTGAAGCATCAAGGCCAAATGTTTCCTAATACTGATTTCAACTTTCAACAAAAATTGCAGTATTTCTTTGGGAGATACCAAGAAACATATATACATTTATTAAACAATTACTTAAATTAAAGATAAAAAATAACAGACATTCAACATTGTTAACAAAAATAATAACCTTTATTTTAAAAAAAGCACTTCAGTAACACACATACAGTATTACAAGAACTATTAAGAGGACAAAAGCAGCAGTTAAAAAAAAAAAAACGCATTTAAACACAATATGAAGGTTAATAAGTAATTTTTATGAATACTGTCATTTACCCCCAGTAAAAGCTACAGTCATTTGTGTTAAATGTATAAGGTGTTTCCGATACTAAGACCTGTGTGTGTCTGTTTGTCCACAGAGTGAAAGCAGCAGCAGCAGTAATATCTCCACCATGTTGGTGACTCAGGACTATGTGGCTCTGAAAGAGGATGAGATAAATGTAGGTCAAGGGGAGGTGGTGCAGATCCTGGCCTCCAATCAACAGAACATGTTCTTGGTGTTTCGCGCTGCTACCGACCAATGCCCAGCCGCCGAGGGCTGGATCCCTGGATACGTGCTGGGCCACACCTCCGCCATTATCCCTGATGTACCAGAGGGCACCATTAAGTAAGAGCTCGCTTCTAACAGTTTACATAACACATTACACAATAAAATCAAACCCATTTTTGTTACGGGCCTTATTATCATCTGTTGGGCATTGTAACATATTGTAATCATTTTTTTAACATAACGGGTTGCTCTCCAGCAGGAAATCATCATCATGGCATACATCCCTCCGTATCCGTAAGAAGTCAGAGAAAAGAGAGAAGGAGAATAAAAAGGAGGCCAAGCTTGAAAATGGATACAGGAAATCCAGAGAGGGACTAACCAACAAGGTCTCTGTAAAGGTAACACTACTGAAAACACACATCTCTCTGTTACTTCCAAAAAAATCCCTCAGAAAAATGTATGCTCAAAACTGTGTTTCATTTTGCAGCTTCTAAATCCCAATTACATCTATGATGGTAAGATTAAAATCTTTAAGTGCATCATTCTTTTTTGAATTTAGATATCTGTTTAGAATTATAAAACAGTGATATAGTAAATAGAGAAGCGGTTTAATTTAATTACTTTTTTTTCCCTTCTAGTTCCCCCGGAGATCCTCGTCCCACTGAGTGACGTGACCTGTGATAAAGGGGAGTGTGTCACCCTGAGATGTAAAGTGTGTGGCCGCCCCAAAGCCACAGTCACATGGAAGGGACCCGATCAGAAAACACTCACCAACAACGGACACTTTAGCATAGCCTACAGGTGCGGACAAACAGCAAGCAAATATGCATATAGTGATTTCTCAGATTTTGCCCTGGAGGTCCATTTCAGTGCAGAAATTAGCTCCAACCCTCATAAAACTCACCTACCTGTGATTTTCTAATGACCCTCAAGACACTGATTTGATTAGGGTTAGAGCTAAACTCTGCAGCAAAGTGGATCTTGTGGGCCAGATTTGAAAATCCCTGGTATGTAATGTTATTATATTGTTGATATACATTTATATACTGCTTTGATTTACTGTTCAATTTTTTTTTTTCTTCTGCAAGCACGAACAAAATACTGATTAAGATTTATTCTATTTTTTGTAGTTGTTAAACTCAAGGTAATGGTTTTTGTTTGCTGCATTGCAGTGAGACTGGCGAGTCCACTCTGCGTATCGTAGGAGTGACCTCAGAGGATGATGGCATGTACACCTGCATTGCAACCAATGATATAGGCAGTGTGACATCATCAGCCAGTCTCAGGGTGTTGGGTAAGAATGTGTTCTCCTTCAAAATGTCCAGCTGGTGTTTCAAAGATTTATTTGTGCAAGTCTATGAAATTAACTGGACTGCCTTTCACAGGAACTACTAGCGATGGAATCCGGGTCATGTGGAAAGACAACTTTGAGTCCTTCTACACTGAGGTAGCAGAGCTGGGCAGGTGAGACTCATGGGAATTTATACACACAGTTTTGATATCACATGGATTCCCGTTTTTAAACCCAGAGCAACATTGCAATTTTTTTTCTCTCTTTTAGGGGAAGGTTCTCTGTAGTAAAACGCTGTGACCAAAGGGGATCAAAGCGCACAGTAGCGGTCAAGTTTGTGAATAAGAAACTCATGAAGCGAGACCAGGTCACCCACGAGTTCAGCGTCCTACAGAGACTCCAGCACCCTCACCTAGTTAGACTACTGGACACCTTTGAGACCTCCAGCAGCTATGCACTGGTCCTGGAGATGTGAGCACACACACACTCTCACACTTTAATATCAGAATGGACTGTGTCACACTCAGATATGTTTGTGACCATGTGTATTGGGTGACTGCACAGGTCTGATCAGGGCCGTCTTCTGGACTACATTGTGAGCTGGGGGAACCTCACTGAGGAAAAAGTGGCCTTTTACCTCCGGGACATATTAGAAGCTTTGCAATACCTGCACAACTGCAGGATAGTTCATCTGGATTTAAAGGTCAGTGTTACATACCTAATATATATCACTTTAATAATAACACATTTGAGTAATAAATTGTATATACATTTTTTTAAGAACACTTATCATATATAAATTTTTTCTTCTATATAAATCACTTATAAAGCAATTATCGCTGTCTATTAAATGTGCTGTACAAAATAGACTTTCCTCAAATAAACAAGTAAATTAAATTGTTTTATTTTTTAAACTTTATTTAATTAGCATGCTGGCGGCATGCTCTCCTTAGAGGTTTTGTATCTCTAAATTCATTTTTAAAGAACTGCTGCAGCAGTACACATTTTATATAGATGTTTTTGAACAAAAGGATGGTACATCTTAAAAAACATGTGAGAAAAAAGAATTTATTCAGGGCTTCCCTACAAGAGCAATTGAACCGGTTATTCAGACAACCTACTGACTAGTTGATTTAAAAAAAAATTTTTTTGCACGTTCCTAATTACACCATGATGTTAATTTCACTCTTTCTGATCAGCCTGAAAACCTTGTGGTGGAGCAGAGCCCCTCCCAGCCGATGGTGAAACTGACGGACTTCGGCGACGCAGTGCAGCTGAACTCGACTCCCTACATTCACCCTCTGCTGGGCAGCCCGGAGTTTGCGGCCCCCGAGCTGGTTCTCGGGGACCCCGTCTCTCTCTCCTCTGACTTGTGGAGTCTGGGCGTGGTGACGTACGTGATGCTGAGCGGGGCGTCTCCGTTCTTAGACGAGAGCGTGGAGGAGACGTGCCTTAACATCTGCCGCCTAGACTTCAGTTTCCCCGACGACTACTTCCAGGGCGTTAGCCAGGCGGCACGGGATTTCGTGTGCCTGCTTCTCAGGGCCGAACCTTCCAAGCGGCCCCCAGCCGCCACCTGCCTGCAGGATCCCTGGCTGAGACCCGGAGGTGGCCGTCGCTCGGCAGAATGCATCGATACCTCTCGACTCATCTCCTTCATCGATCGGCGCAAACACCAGAACGACCTGCGGCCTCTCGGAGGCATCAGAGCCTTCCTGCAAAGCAGGCTACAGCCCAGGATCTGACCCGAGTAACGTAATCTCATCCTCTTTCTGATGCCAATTTAGACGAATTCAGTCCTGAGCCTATCAAAATGTGTGCTGACAACAATATCTGCCAATAAGAGCCTTTGTCGGCAGACCAGATTTTAGATCGTTAGTCCTTTCCCAGTTTGCTGCTGCCTTGTTTCCAATTTCATGAAGACTTTTACGCAGAGATTAAAACAATGGAATATAAATATAAATATATATATAATATTTCTCTGATTTGCTGAATGATCAACAAATCTACATAAATGGACTAATATTTTGTGTAGAACAAATGTACCTGCACAAACGTGGCAGAGGTTTTTGAAGAAAGCGATGCAAATGCAATTTAGCGAGGAGAACAACCTTTTTCCCTTTCTGTTTTGCCTGAGCCAGAGAGCAAGCGGATGTTTTTGTGCTTTTACGGCGTTCGACTCGGAACATTTCCTAATGAACCTTTAGAGAAAAATGAACAGCGCATAATAACGATGACATTTTCAGGTACATCCTTCAATAAAATCATTTACATCAACTCAAGTCTGAATGAACGCAACACACAAGTCGTGAGCAAATGAATAGTTGAAGCTTGTTTTGGTCTCCTAGTGTAATCAGTTGCTTATTTCAACAATGATTCCGCCACATTTAGCTGGGAAATTTTTAACGGCTGCAAGTCTTTTTTTTTTTTTTTTTTTTTTTTTTTCCTCCTTTTTTTCTTCTTTTTTTTTTTATTTACTACAACTAGAACAAATTGTGTTGTGCAATCTACAGATATATACGCCTTATTCTATACTATGTGTCTGCCCTGTTTCTTTCTTTCTTTTTAAATGCAATGTCACAAGAGTGGAGAGCAGAACTCCAGTGGGAGATAGCCATAGGGCGGCCAGACGTCTGAGCTCATCAGCCTCAGACGGGACAGCATTGAAGAATGACTGAATACTGTAAATGCACTCACGTTGTTTCTGGTTCTTATCACGTGCAATGTTGCAGCTTCGATGGTTTATGCAACTATTTATGAACACATCCGTTATACCTTTAATAAAAAACGTAGAATAGCACGTACTCTGTACTGCAGTTCTGCTGTTGTTTATTTAATCCGGTCTTTATCGTTAAGTATTAAACCCCTGTCATTCTACAGGGCTGTTGTCTACATGGCACTTATGCTAGTCACTTTTCTGTTGATATACATATTGGTATGCCAAAGCTCTCCATGCTTTACGAGAATTAGTTTTTCTTTTTGTTCCCCGACAAATATTTTACACCTTAGGTAGCCATGACTGGTTGTTTACATGAGTTAATCATAGCTTTATATTTGGGAAAAATTTCTTGATTTTCCTCTGTGTCCATGTTATAGACATTGCACAGATCTAACTTTTTTTTTTTTTTTTTTTTTTTTTTTTTTTTTTTAAATGTGCATTATTGGAGATATTTCTGAAACGCACCTCCCATTTAGGCTAGGCAGTCCTTGACGTGAGGATAATTTCGTCATAGCAAGATATCATGGACAAAAAATGTGAAGCCTTTAAATTATGATATTTATCTTCTCATATAGATAGTTTAATGCAAATGTAGGTCCTTTTTAGTTTTAAGGCCTCTGATAGTTTTTTGGTGACCGGTTAGTCATAAGAAGCTCTCAGCAGTTTAAATTGTCACTGGAAGGATATTGGTTTGCAGTCTGTAACCATTGGCCTGTTGCTCTCAGTATGCTGATTTCCAGTGATCCTTGCATCATACATCAGTCAACTGTTATATTTGAGATTTTGAAGCGTTATGAAATGTTTGAGTGGTGGACAGTGACTCTTTCCCGGTAGGAAGGAACATTGTTAATTCATCTGTATAGACCCATATCATGTCCTCTAATTTATTTGTCATTGTAAAGTTGTACAGATGCCTTTACAGCGTGGGAACTTGGACTGGATACATTTTTTAAAGTGTTTCATTGAATGTCTACTTTTAGTTCTGATCTCATTGTATTTTAATGTATGTATTATCATTTTAGACTTGTTTTATTTTGATTATTTTATACTTTTTGCATGTGTATATTTCTTTGTACAGAAACCATAAGTGTTTACGCGATATGTGCTGTAAATATTTTCAGTTTTGTCATCAGTTATTTTGGAATTAAACATATGGAACATTCTCATGGCTGCCGGGCTTTTATGTTTCGGTTTCATTTTTAAGATGTGAAGGACTTTGTTTCTTAAGTGAATGGAGGACCAAATTGTTATATATAGTGTACTTCAATGGAGGATCTAATTGTAGTTTAAGTGAAGCTTTAGAAGGTTCTAAAAGATCCACATTTAGAATATACTTTAACCACAAAAGCTTTTTTTTTTTTTGAAGGTGCAATTATAAGTATATGACATGACAGACATGATATAAACATGACATTCTACATAATATAAGCAGTTATGCACTAGACAAATTTGTATATAAGTACAGTAATAAGCTAAAATAAACAGTCCCCTTTAAATAAGCTCAGATAAACTGCGCTTTAAAGCTGCACTGAACCTGCAGGACTTTTTTGTGACTGAAGAAAGAAACTCGTGAACATCTTGGATGGCATGGGGGTGAGTAAATTTTCATACTGTAAGTGAACTATTCTAACATCAACAGACACATGGTCATTATAAAACAGCTCAAATGAAGAGTGAAAGTTATTTGAGCCAATAGGGTCCACGGATTTTGAGGAGAGAGTCTGAATCTCTTCACGTGACGCCATGTCTGTTCCCACAGAATAACTGCTATTGTGCAGAAGATGAAACCAGTGACGTGTTGCACTGAAAGTGAATGGACTTAAATGTGGGGTAAAACAGCTTTTACAATACAAAACGTTAACGTGTAGGGGGGAAAAATAGGTGCGAGTATGAAGAAGTGGGCTGTAGGACTTTTATTGCGTCACACGGATGAACACTACAGTGGTTTGCATTGACAATACGAGGAACAACATTGCACAGTAGTAACCAGCGATTTACAAACAGACTTTGTTCTTAAATAACACAGCATTAATTCATAATTACAGAACTGGAAGACAGAATTGAAGAATTTCAGCTTGGGCTCAAATCAGTGTATAACATGAACCGTAATGTAAAATCTAGCGATATCAAGGCATTGAATATTCATGACACAATCCCATATGCTGGACTCATTTGGCTGCATATAACTGCTTTATCTTAATAGAAACTTCTTGCATGACTAATAGAGAACACATTTCACCGAATGCTAATGGACCAGTGGGCAGAATATAGCATCTGTTGCTGGCTTTATACTGAAAGACCCCCCCGTCTTCCTATCTGAGACTGTGTATTGCTAAATCAAATGCCTGTCATAAGGCTTTTGAATTAGTCATGTCACCATAATAACGACATTATCATTATCAAAGTCAGCAGATGGGATTGCTTGGAGCTCTGGTGCATGCATGCTATTATAGTTTGCAATGTTTTAGGCCCTATCAGCAATAGCTGTCTCAAGCTTATTAACGCATACTAATCTCCATATACGTGTAGATGGATATTTGAAAAGCAAACATGCCCTATGATGTCTTGTAATATCGCGTTTTGCCTGGTTTACGCAGCAAGACAGTAGTAATTCAGCACTGAACCCGAACCCGTGTGCAGTTTGCCCCACTTTTAAAAATGTCATTTAAGATTTTTTCCTTTTTATGTAAATGAATAACAAATATTTTTTTTAAATACTAATGGTAATAGTAATCAATTAAATAATTCAACAAAACAGACAAGAACAAAAAAATAAGGTTTATGTCAATCTTTGTGTACAATCTTATTAGTTCACAGAGTACAATAGCTTAAGACTTGAGCAGATTTTGTTCTTACACGGAATCTGTGGTATTTAGATATTTTCTGAGCAATACAGCCAACACATAACAGTTTCAACCGAAGTTTCTAGAGTGAGTATCAGTGTCTGTATCTGTACAGTCATCCTTTAACTTGAATCTGACTTTGAAATAAAGACTGGAGTGGGTTTAAAATGCTTTAAACAACCTTAACCTCAATGGAATGCAGAGAACTGTTATAAATCTAATCTAGGTTATTTTTGGAATAAATTATTGGTCCTAAAACCTTCTTCCGCCATCCTTCTATCCTTTCAGCAGAACGCATGGAGTGCTGTCTGACTGTCTGCCTTGGTGTGTAACGATTCCCGAATGTAGGAAAAAATACAAAACAAAAGACACATCCTAATATATCACTCTATTAGACATTTGAGACAATTACATTGTGATGCTGAGCGCATGTGTGCCTGTGGAGTGTGTCTTTGGAGTAGAGTCCTGAGTGCATCTGAGTCCTGCGGCTGTGGCTGTTATTTGAGGTCCAGTCAGGGAGTGTATCAAGCCGGTTTCCACCAATAAGACGATATAGGGCTTATACACAAACTGGAGATTTACATTCCTCCGGACCAAAACTCCAGTGGAGACGTGCATTTGGACAGAGGGGGGCAGTGGACACCACTTTTTACGCATATGGTGTGAAAAGATATTCAGAAGGCACCGGGGTTTGGTGGAAATCAGACTCTAACAAACCTGCAAAAGACCCGATTAACTTTTAAATCATAGAGCGAGGCGTACACTGCACATCTCTACTTGCGGCGTCCGTGATGGTTGTGCATGTCTTCCATTGTGACTCTGCCCCAGACGCCGATCACGAAAGCCTCGATCTCGCACTCATTTACGCCACGAGCGATTCGGAAGTAACCGTCCTCGCCCCAGTTCTTCCCCCATGAGTTAGCTGCAATCTGTGGAGTGAAGGAGAGATTGCTTATAATGTGTCAAAATGCGCAAAGGCTCCTGTTGATGAGAAAAGAGGGATGTAATTCCTCACCCAGTATTTGTGTGTTCTGCCGTTGTAATCTCTTTCCTCGCCCCATCTGGAAAAGTGCAAGAAAAATCAATATGCTGTTGTGCATTCACTAGACATTAGTAGTCAAATCAGCGCTCTAAGAATAGGCTCTAAAATCAATGCCATCATTGATCAGATTTTATGTAAAGAACGGAAAAGAAAAGGTGTACATATTCAATTCAAGTTGGGTAGGCCTATACGCAGGACAGTAAAAAAGAAAAAAAACTATGATATAAAACAAAAATAATATATAATATATCTATTTATTTAGATTTTTAAAATCATTTAGAATCATGCTAGGAAAATTAAGAAATATAATATAATATTATATAAAACAAACTTTATTCATATTTATTTATTTATTAAAAATGGTTTGGGAATTTTAGATTCATAAGGGGTTACATTAAGTAAACTGTGATAAGTAAAATATTATAAGCGAAAGTTAAACATGTTGTTATTAATGGAAAAAAAGAAAACATTTTGAGGAATATTCACACCTGAGAGTTAACAACAAACTAACAACAAATTTGAATAAAAATTGAAACGTCCTTAGACTACCAAAACACATTCTGGAATGGTGCAGAGGAAGGACGTGAGCATGAGGAAGCAGCACACACCCGCCCCTTACATCTCCTCAAGTCAACAACAATCTGATGGGTTGAACCTTTACCATGCCAAGAACTTCCTTATGCTCCTGCACCGGTCCTGGTGCTTTGAGTAATAAGAGGAAGCCACTGACCCTGCCATGTCTTTTTATCTGTGTTCAGAACATTCAGCTTGTCAATCACTACATGAGTCAGGGAGCTATTTATTTATATATGTCTGGCATAAATATAGTTTAGTCCATGTCTATTCTAGGGGAAGTTTTCCATCAGACTTGGGAACATATCATTCTGTTCCCAAATAATACTTATCTGCCTTCCATCCCCACAGAGGGGAAGTTGGTATTCAGTTCACTCGGAAAAATAACAAAAAAATCACCTAAAAAAGCAGCACGCCTCCATATAAAACACATGGGAGAGTTAGAGGGTCAAAACCGGTGGCTGTGTGGCTCAGAGTTCTGCTACGCTCTTATCTCACCATGTTTTCTGTCCTTGGATTTTGGACAATGACAGACATACCACCGCATCCAACCAGCCCCTGACCTGTGCTGGGTTTAGGCCTCTCTGTCTGCTCTGAACAATGCCATTTCCATTACACTGGACATCAATGAGCTTTCCACAAACTTTCCCAGGCCCTGGGCTTAGCCGAATGCACCACGGTGGGATTTTCCCAGTAAAAACACTGCCGCTGCCCCCCGTATGCCAACTTCATTGGGCTGTGCAGCGTCCTCTGAACGTCTAGAGCAGCGCGAGAAGCGCAGCGTCAGCCAGGGACAGGAGGCCAGGAGAAAAGCCGGGGTTCAGACAGACTCGCGCTCGTATCACCGTCACCACTGAAGCATGTCACACTCACAGACACCAGCGGCAGGTCAGGCGAGGTTACCGGAGACATACCTGGGGAACATGGCCTGACCCCGCCGTGCCTCTCAGTGATTAACTAAACAAATGCTGTCTGGGAAAGACTACAGTGCTCCTGTGCAGCTCAAGAAACACATTTATGCACGGAAGGAATCTCTAAAGCACATTTGTTAAAAAATGTTTTTAGAGAGTCTAAATGTTTTAGTTTCGTTTCATAAAGTAAAATATTAAATCGGAGTTGTATATTTTCCCATCATTTTGACAGATTTTTTATGACAAAAAGTGAACTGTTAGTGATGCAGTACTACTGTATAGTGAAATCAGACAAAGGCTCTGAGGGGTGTGTGTTTAGGGCTGGGACTGGAACAACAGTCATCCAGGCTTTTTGTCTGCTAGCAAAAAAAAACCAAACAAAAAAAAAGTCTGGGGCCATGATGTTTATGCCTTAAATATTATCAAGTCCCTTCAAGGCAACTTAGTTCACTTCACAGTAATCATGATGAAAACACAGCTTCTGTCTGCCTAAACGGGAAAGACCTACATCACTAAAATTCTTTCTCTGCATTACATTTTAAATCTTCAGTTCTTTACTTCAGACCAGAAAAAAGTCACATCTCTAAAAATTCATTTACAAGACTTAAAACATATTAATGGTTTATATATTATCATACATTATTTCCCCTTGTTTCTTTTTTTCCCATATAGTAAATAGTTCTTTTCTAGATAGTAAATCTTTTATATTTTTTCTAAATGTATCTAAATTTATATGAATTTAAGAACTAAAAGGCCTATGTATCAATATCTGTCTATCTAATTTCAAAAAATGACTAAAAAGAGACCTTTGGTTGTTTAAAACCTTTCTCTGAAACGCTGCCAAATATTCATTCCTCTTGCTTCCACCATTAGATATGATGTTATGCAACGCTAGATCTTACCCTGTTATCCTGACCGAGTGCGTTGCATGTTGACGATACTGTGATGGCTTGTGATAATTGACATCTGTATGTCGGTAAATTCCATTCTTGTACACAAAGAAATCCTCGTGGACCTCCATGATGGCTAAAAAACAAATACAACATCTTTAAGCACACAATTTTGTATATAATATATATTACAGTAGTACACCAATTAAATATAAAAGTCTTTTTTTTTGTCCAAAAATAGTTGATCTCCACTGTTTAATCAAATTGATCTTTGATATTCATGCATCATTGACTCAAACGCTGATCCTTTATTCTTATCTCTCACACTCAAACTATGGCTGCTTTAAAAGCCAAATTACTTAATATCCCACAAGCTCACCCAAACATCTTGTTCCCTCACAGATCAAAGTGAAATCAAAGTGACAACTACTAATTGTATCGCAGTTCAAATAAGCTCAGAACCACGTGGCATAAAGACCTATTGTTTAAAAGGAGCAAACTTTTTTGGGTGGGTCCCCGCAGCAACCCTCCCGAGGACAGCCATATTGGCATGAAAGAAAAATCAGTCAGGTTCAACTTTCTGGAAAACACTGCGTTATACAAATTACTTGCACCTTCTCACACTTTGGGTTTTTCCAGACATTACTAGAAGATCCTAAGCAGTAAACATAGTCTAATGAACACACACTCCTGCACATGAAGACTATCTTTTCATCTCCTGTTTCCCAATATAAGCCAGAGGTTAGGCAGAATTTCTGCGGAGATTAGAAGTGAAATTTGGCATAAACCCAATGCTCCCTCTCGTCTGGAACAATACAACTGAAAACTGGCACAGGATCATGGACCTTTTCTGAACAATGTACAAACACCCTGATCATATAACTGCAGGGGATTTTTCTTAAAAACTCACTCCGCATATATTTTAGGTTTTTTGTTTAAATTAAATGCCAAACCTCTGTGGCGACTAATACAGCATAGGCTGATCATTGCTGACTGGATTAACGCTCATTAGGCATGTGCTTTTTACTATTCTATCGTCTGGCTCATAGTATTGTGCAGATACACACACACACACACACACACACACACACTTCTACAGAAATCCATACCTTGCACGGGGCCATTATCCATAATCTCTTTCATAATCTCATTCTCCTGTGAGTGGAAAAGCAACAAGTGAGTTTAGTTAACAGCATACTCTAGCCTAATGCTATTTTTAAACTGCAAATTCTGCATTCTCCATGAAAAGAAATATGCATTTATAATAAAATGACTAAAATAATGGGGTTTTTTTTACATACAGTACAAGCAGTCTGACGACGTATGGGTAAAACATTTCTGTATTCCATATACATTTTCATATACAGTATTACTACACTGAATTGTTTAATTGTTCATCGCATTCCATATTCACATCTGTGAACGATATATGATCTAAAACATGCCTAGAGACATATATATGAGCTAGACTGTGCCTTAAATAAGACAAATGGGTGGTAAGATATGGCTCAGAGAGAGAATACGTTCAACCATGACATGACTGCTAATGTAATGCCTCTCCAGACAGTTGAGAGTTATTCCTCCCTTTGGCTTTGAGTTGAAGGGTTTTGACTGATGAAGAAATTGAACACAGAAAAGCACACAGATGCTGGGTGTGAGGGAAAAAACATAAATCCCCGATGCTTTAACCATTGGTATTACAGTATGCGGGCAGAGGTCTGCATGTCTTACAGAGAAAATAATTCTAACGTGTCAGAACAAACAGGCTGACAGAAACATCCTAGATAAAGTTCCTTTTTGTAAGTTAATAAGAGTAATTAGGGCCTGAACTGAAAGTACGGTACTAAAGCACTGGGACAATTTTACGCGAGCTATTTCTCAGTAGGCTACCATTTAAAGGGTTGCATTCGCACCGAGAGTGGGCACTAAGTAGTGACGTGAGCCTTGTGGGCGGCGTTCACCAAAAATAAAACAAAGATTAATATCTTGAAGAAAAGGAAAACTTTAGACCAAAAGGGATGCTGTGGTTGGAGCTGTGTTTTTGTTGTGTCTTTTGGGATTCACAATAATGGACATGGAATGCTGACGTATACATGATTAACAGAACGGAAAGTCAACTGGCAGTGCTACATGTCATTGAGGCTTAGAGAAACGGAAAGCGCAGTAGACGAAGTCTTCAGCTAAATGCCGTTTATAAAAGAAATAAGCTGATACAATGTTTACACTGTATATGTTTACAAAGAGGTGTTTTCTTTAGCTTACACTTATGTCACCGAAAGTTATTGGAACTATTTTAGACTCTAAAGCAGGAGCTAATTTAATTTAAAAGTTGTTCCTAGTTCCTGTGGTGCTAACATGCCAAAAAGTGGGTAGCACCACAAATTGGTTCGGGGTACTATGAAATAATTACTGTGGTGCAAAAGGCCCTATTGTCATTTTCTAAAAGAAACAGATCTTCTGCTTGATTTGAGACATCAGCTGACTTACATTGGAGGACAATCTGTATGGTGGGGTTGACTGGTAGATATCATTGTTGTAGCTGTGGCTGTTGGGACAGTGCGCTGTGGCTTGCCTCTTTCCTCGGCCCACCGCTCGACTTTGCATCATACAGCGAGCCACTTCAGCAGGACTTTGCTGGGGCTTAGAAAAAGGATAACACTCCTCTGTCACGACCCTGACAGAAAAAGGCAGATTTTTTAAAGAGACGCGCATCATTTAAAGATCTTCACATTTGTGCAAACGTAAGTAAATTACCCTCTTCTCCTTAGGTACCACCAGGCCCCATCAATACGCCCACCGGAGCAGCCGCCCTGATGACGTGTGTCACAGGAAATCAGATTCTGAGGTGAAAGCTGAGGGGTCATGTGACCCATCGACTGAATAGAGATCCGGTCTGATGCAACAGCTACAAGTGAGTCACAGGGTTCACATTTGAGTGACAGGACAGAGGAGTTGCATTATATAACATACAAGCAGTACTGTATTTTGCAGTGTTCTTCTGCTGTGGTCTGTGTCGTGTCTTTTCTGACTCACCTGCAGTTGAGAAAGCCCAGGATGCATTGCAGTTCCCCTGGTCCAAGGGCTCGTGGATTTTCCCTGGCCATTTGTCTACTGCGTTAAAGTAACTCGGCAAATGATCGTTTCCATTCATATTCATCTGCAGAAAGAAAAAGTGGCTTTTAATCCTTAATGGTGGTGTTTGGCATTAAAGACATGAATAACACAGAATTTCCATGAATCTATGCTGAGATTGGTGGCATAATACAATTATTTCCATATGCATTATTTTTCACAGGACCAGTGGATGAATGAGAGGCAGTGTAGGTTTTTGAAGTCCAAAATACTGTATAAAGCCTTAGTGTGGTTATATAACGGTGATTTGTTAATTCAGAAGTATTCCAATGGAAGTTCCAACTTTTCACCTGTTCCGTCAATAATAATTACAATAAAAAGTCTTAGTAAAACCCAAATAATCTCATTTACCAGTTCAGCAGTATACTTTACTTCTGGTATTAATATTTTTTTCAGTTTCATTCTTTTAAGTCACATGATCCTTGAGAAATAATTCTAATATGATGATTTTGTGCTCAATAAAACATTATTAGCAGCAACCTTTTTGTACCTACACAGGATTTATTTTCTTCTTGTTTAACACTATGGCCTGGTTTCATAGACTGGGCTTAGCCTAAGTCAGGATCAGGCTATAGTTCAATATGTTTCAATAATTTGTATAAACATGCCTCAGAAATGAGCATTACTTGTGTGCATCTTAAGACAAAACAAAGGCACTGACATGTTTTAAGAGCAGCCAGCGCAAGTCTATTTCAGTTAAAACAGCTCAGATTTACATTTTATTCTAGGACAAAGCTTAAGTTTTAAATATTGTTACTGTTCTGATCTATTTAATGCACCCTTAAGGTATAAAAATACAAATTTATTATAAAGAATTTGCTGAACCCATACTATCGACCAGTAATGATGCTGATGACTACTTGCTGTATGATCATATTTAATTGAATTGAGGGTCCCTACACTCGTAAGTAGCCTTACAATAACCAAAATTGATGTGTGAATCCCTGCACGAAACCTGTCATCAATCCTTGCTTAAAATTTAACATATCACCCTTAACCTAATCTTAACAGGGTCACATTCATGCTTGCTCTACACCTCCAAAATCTATAACTCTCCAAAGACCACTTCCAGTCATATTTTACATCCCAAAGTTTCATAAGTCCTGAAAAAGAAATAGCACTTTCTCTTATAAAGGCTCCTGTGCGCCTCTCCCTCTTTGGTAATGCACAGCTGCTGGTTGTCATCCTCCTACATTCCAGTCTGTAATATCGTCATGATTCTCCCTGACAACTACCAGATATGATCCTGTGGAATGCAGGTGCTTGTCAAGTGTCCGGCATTGCAGTGGTGAATTGTGATGGTTAAAGGGCCCCTGAAGGGCCACGGCTTGCAGCAACACTTGACCCAACAGGGAAAGTGAGCACTCATGCTGAGCGGAGAGAATACTCCAATGAGAAAGTAAAGAGTGTGTGAGAGTGTATGAGGCACTCAGCCCACTTATTAGTGTGCATGCTGAGTGGGTTTTAAGCAGAAAAAGGCTTCATAAACGACCTAGGCTCGACTCTAGAGACAGGTGGAGACGTGTTGGAGGATGTGGGTTGGAGAGGAAAGACAAAAGAGGAAGAGGAGGAAGATACGGGTACGGGTTCCTATCTAGTGAGGGTACTTTTTGAGACTGTAAATGAACAGCACCAATCAACAGCATCAAATCATTTGAGTTACGGAGTCAGCTCTTATGTAACGTGTTGGTGTGGATCACGGGCAGCTTTTTGCAGAGAGACACTGACAGCCTCAACGATCCACATCAAATAGCACACTTCCAGACCGACACATCTAAGATGCATTCACTGCACCGCACTGTAACCAGCTGATGAATAGCATAGATCAAACAACGGTCTGATTTCCGAATCCGGACTCTTATTCTTGCTTTGATGATTTCTAACAGCATACTGCATTGCACAGAGTGTGAGAGGATAATCAAAGAGCCGTCAATGGGCATAAAAATTAGATGAATAAAGAGATTATCTACATACTTGATTCTGGTTGGTCTGTTGTGGCATTCTGGGAAAGCTTCATGTCTCTAGCACATGATCTCTTTATTCTCACATTCAACTCAAATTCATTTTTATGTTCATTCATTTATTCAATAAAGATTTTTGAAAGTAAGATTTTTGAAAGAAATATTTTCATTCAGCAAGAACACATTCAAATAATCAAAAACAGAACTAAATACATTTATGATGCTTCAAAATGAATCAGGCATTACATGTATCATGTTTTCCAAATATTTTAACATTAATAATAAGAAATATTTATTGAGTCATATTTTACAATACTGTTTCACATTATTTCAGTATGTATAGAGTATGAACCTATTTGAAAACTGATGATTTTTTTTTGTGGAAAACGAGACCTAGTGAACCCTTTCAGGATGATATGACATTTCACTTTGAATTTGAATCCAAAAAAAATTAACATCTGACTAGCTGCAAATAACTCTTACCTGGATCTCATTCATGTTCATAATGGTCCGTGAGGGGCGTTGTGTGCCCAGACGATACCGCAGACCCTCGTCCAGCATCATACCCCAGAACTGACTGTAGTTTGAGGCCCTCCAACTGTATGGGGCAGAAGAGTAACAGTTAGAAGGATAAAAGAGGAATGCAATATATATATGGCAGACTACATGATACTCATGATGCTTACCCATAACCTCTCCTGTTGATTTCCTGGATCATGTCATTCTCTATCAGACAGGCATGACGCTCACATTCCCAGCGTCCATTTTGACCACATGTGCTGCAGGAGACAAATAAAAACTGTTACTGAACGCATCCAAAAAATGTACTATACAAAATAAGGCATGAACAAATACAAGAAAATATAGTCAGTGAAAGAAAGTGATCTTCACAAATAATGATTGTCAACCTTAGGATAAAAAAATTATATTATATAATTGTCTGGTAATTTGATATGAGGTCTACAATTATTAAAATAACTGATGTGTGCATTTAATGCAAACGATTTTGGCGGGTGAGTTTATTTGTTGATTACAAGACCTCTCAAGAGCTTACCATTTTAAGACAAAATGGTAAACATCAAATATTTTTGGGACGACTAAAAACATATAATCATGGTTAATTTTGTGTTAGGTAAGTCAAGGGACTGTTTTTGTGGAAACCAAAGTGACTTTAAAGCCCCTCATTGTTCTTTCATTAACAGTGCAGTTTCTGAGGACTGAAGTAGATTAACTTTTAGAATAATAAACAACATATTGCGTTTATATAAGAGTTTTAAAACAGAGAAAGAAAACCTAGACAGAGACGTCAAACCAAACCATAGAGAGAAACAATGTAGCATTTCAGACATATTCTTAGAGAGGGAAACCGAAACAGAGAGAGAGGCCTATGAGCCTTTTAAGGCTGCAGCTCTGGAAGAAATATCCATTTTTAGTCAGTCTATGCTGGGGGAGGATGTTCAGGTCTGACGTTTGAGAGGAACATGGATTAAAAGAGGAAGAGCAGAGGAGCACTACTGCTGAGACATTACTAGAGAGTAACGGCATGAGTCATAAACACAAGAATTATTTTACCTGTCCAGCCTGTTTGTACTTCACACATCCACATGACTCCTCACATCGTGTGGCAAAGAGAGGTTTGGCTGATATTTTATGTGCTGTTGTTTTTTATTTGGACTAGTGTGGGACAAACATAGCTATGGGTTTTGCACTCATATTTTTCTCTGTAATAATCTAGTTGCACATAGCAGATCTTAGGATCTCTTCTTTCTGTCAGGTGACACACATTCAAAGTCCTAGTGTTCAACCTTCACACAGGAGTTCAGATTGAGACATAAATTCAAACACCAGCGCACGCTCTCCCAGGCCTTTAGAGTGCAAAGGTGTCAAGTGACCTGTTTTCAGCAGGAAGCCGAGCTTCTTTCTGTCACGCTTCACTGTGTTGCTCAAATCGGCATCCCTATACAAGCCTTTGACATGCCCTCTCATACAGACCAGACATATTCATGTGCTTTCTCCATGTTTACATTTCATAGTAATCTCAAAAAGATGACAGAGGGTTGAATGCTTGGGCTCCCCATATAAAGTCTGCGATGGGGCCTATAGAAATGCACAGGTCAGAATAGATCTAGATTGATAAAACTGTCTGCAAAAATATGATTTTCTTTTTCAGTATTGTTTTTTGTTCACCAGTGAAATTGGATAGGATTTGCATAACTGACAAATTATGAAGCTTGCGATAATTTCTAATATTATAGCCAGGTGCGCTTAAAAGATAAACGTATAGTTGATACACCAGTAACACTCTATTGAGACACTATTGAGACACCAGTAACGCTCATCACATCCCTGACTGAGGATCAGATCCAGCAGGAGCCGGTGGGTCTGCGGCCGCTACATGCCAAGCGTACGGCCCAGTCCAGTGAGGCTTGAACTCAGGAAATCTCAGGATTACAGAGGTGAATGTGAACCAAAGGGAACAACAACTCCACTGGGATAGCAGCCAGTATTTCATCAATCTCTGCCACCACAGGAAGCAGATTACTATGCAGAAGAAAGTAAAAAAAGATCCTGATAAAACGAGAACTGAAGAGAGGAACGATAACGCGGCAATGGCAGGAGGTGCCAATCTTGTGGTTAGTGTGATCACAGAAAGCGCCATCACGCCTAACTGAAAGATAAAGTTGTATCACATCGACAACAAACTCAGAGTCAGACATACAAACAAAAACACATTTGCAGCCAGAACGTACAATATGAGCATTTTTGGCTATTTTTATATGATAAGGCAGCTCTAAATCTCCACATTAAAGATTAAACTCAAGATTAAAATTTCAAATATATCCAAATTCGGAGAGATCGTTTTATCTTTTATCAACCATTTTTACAAGCTTGTAGAATAGCTTTTCTCCTCACAAGACCAGCATTAGGGCATTGTGAGTATTGTTGGCTCTCGTATTTAGGTCTCAATGCGTTCGGAAACCAGTAAAATTTACCATGTCGCAAACGTCTGCAATATGTGACAACCATGTGCACACACTACACCAAAAACAAACAATACTACAGACGACTCCACACTGTATTCCCAGAGACAATACTCATAGCACTGCTGTGTGATAAACCTTTGGCATTGGGGTAAGGAATTTCTGCTTTTCTGTTTCGTCTAACCATCTGTAGCTTCTCACAAGCAAGGCAAAATACAGTGAAAAAGCACAGATTGTTTCAGTCCAACAAACATTATACCATACAAACTGGATGACTAGACAGCATGGAAGCCAACAAAAAATGGAAAATAAAATCTCAGAACCACACTATAAAAATGTGTATTTCACTAGGTTAAATAGAACCCAGTGCTGAGAAAATATGGACAAGCAACTGGGTTGTTTCCAACCAACAGCTGGGTTAAATGTTTAACACAAACCGAACCACTGGGTCAAAACAACCTAATTGCTGGGTTTGTCCATATTTTACCCAGCGCTGAAAAAATTTAACCCAGCATTTTCAGATTTTATTTATTAAAATTGTAACTTTATTTCGTTATTTCACCTTTAAGTAACAATGCCTGCAAATGTAATATTTTAATTACATTTAATTTAAATGTAAATTAGTTAAATGACTCAAACTGGAGAGATGGAATCTTTCACCAATTACCCACAATTTTCACAGCAAATCGTAGCTGGAGGTCACGTAACATAAATACTAAAATACAACAATCCATCACCAATAAACAGAAGGGCCATTTTACTGCCAAAGCGGTTAGTTTCCTGATTTATATTCTATATACCACAGTATATTCAGTTTCAACAAGCAAAATGATAAATTTCCATGTGTTGGTCATTAACTGAGGAGGTTTATGTGTCCACTGACTATTCAAACAGTGAAAGGGAATGTGCTTCGACCATGGCTGGTGCAAAGGATTAGATTCTATGAGGAAAGCTAATCCTATTAGCGCGGGGGTTTGTGTTAGGGGAGAGAGACATGCGATAAATATTATGGCTGTATATGTACTGTATATTATCCTGCAGTGTGTTTGTACTGTTCACGTTTTTAGGATCACAAGGGCGCTGAAGGTGAAGCATATGTAAGGGAACTCAGGAATGTGTGTAATCTTTTCAGGACCCGAGGGGTCCCACTGTCCTGCCCACTGAAGCAGCCCAGTCAAGACTCTCTCGGTCTGTGGACAAATCCTGCCAACATGAGTGTTGATGTAGCCAAACAATGGCCTCGGATTGAGAGGTCCACAGTGCCCTTGAAAAGGCAGTGTTGTCAGTGCTATGGAAATGAAAAGAAGAAGGATTTATATAGCTTTAACTGGATTTCACACTCACCATAAATTACAGTTCTCTTTGTATGTTGCTCCTGAGTGAAACCTGTGGCCATTCCTTTCACATGAACCTGAAATCAATAAACAACAACATATGAATGAATCTTCAGAAGATTTGAAGAAGAACTGCACACACACACACACACTTGGTTTAAAGTTAGTCTGATGTTAGTCTGTGGTGCCCTCGGTGGAATGTTTTCTTGGCTTTCCATTGCTTTCCCAGAGACTCTGCTGTCGTCATGCCTTGACGAGCTTAATCAGAGATTGCCACATTGCCTTGCTGGAAATGGGCAGGGCATCTTTCCTCTCCTCCTAATTTACTAAGTACAAATTATAGTAAGAATAAATTAAAGAGGAGTGGATGCATATGTAGGATGTCTGTGACGCTATAGCAGACACGCAAAAAATCATGGCAATAAAGAGCAAAGTGCACCATTTCTGCACCATTATTGGCACCGAACAGAATTACATAACAACACTGGCTCAACCAAATTACGGAAAAAGGGAGGAGAAGAATGTTTAAAATGTCTTTGGAAACAGGGGTCACTGTTTGGCTGGTTAGTATGATTCAGTTGGCCGCTGCTGGTAAATGTTGTAACTACTCCATCTGGACCAGAATTGGGTTTTTCTACATCAGTGACAAATGAAAAGTTATTCTTAATTTGTGGCCATGATATCTTGTTTTTTTTCTCTCACATGCGGGCCACAAAAATGTGGCCACAATTAAGTTGAAACGAGTAAACAAACACAGAATTTAAAAAAGTTAATTTGGGGTCACAATTCTTTTTATTCACGTATATTTTTAAGTATTAAAATTCAGCTTGCTTATTTTTTGTTAAACTAAATTATTTCTTTATAAGCAAGCATCAAGTTTAAACATCAAAAAGTTAAGCTTTTAAGAGTTCTAAGAAGGCTCTAAGAGTAATTGGAAGTATGACCTATCAGATGCTATTTTTACTGTAAATGAAAAGGAAACATTTACTGAGGTTTAGCAACATTCTCAGCCTGAGTAATGCTGAGCTGTGATCCATGAAGTCATACCTGCCCTATAGACATGATTGTCCCTCCTTTAGCAAACACACATTGTGCACATACCTGTTGTGATCCTTCCCTGCCCTCAGTCACCCTTCTACCCCTTCCCTCCTCGTACATTACAGGCATTCTTTCAGCTGACCTCCATTCATTGCTCCCTGCCTTCCTCTGCCCTCTTCATGAGAATGCCACTGTTCTCTGCCCATTATTAGGTCCACGACTGAACATTTTACACCTCAGCGGCACTACACAACCATAGTGAGGTCCATGAAGCAATAACAACAGGAAAACATTAACAGGGAAGAATTTGGACTTGGATTCTCATTATGTTTTTTAGAAAATAAAAAATCTTTTTTTTAACGGTGTAGATTTCAAACATTGGCTGTGGGACAAAATTTCTCCCTAAGCATACCACTGATTGGTTTTCCATCTTGATTAAAAAGTACAAATCCTAATCTATAGATCTTTTCTATATGAGTATATTTCTTGTCATGGAGGAAGCTAAAACAGTACAAAATCAGAACCTATGCCATCTTGGGGTCTAAACTGGAGAATTAAAAAACAAGTGATCATAAAAGTAGTCAATATGACTAACTCACCATACCCATAGTCACGCAATAGCTTTGCTTAAGGTAATTACTGTAAGTTAAATACTAAAAATTAAGTTATTATTCCTTCAAAATACTGATATTAGCCCTAGATATACTCATTAAAGGACTAGCCAAGTATGATTTGAGAAAAAAATATATATTATTTTAAGGTCAAATAGTTTCAAGGTATTAATTTATCAATCATTTTGAGTGAACCATCCCTTTAACATCTGACATAAACAGTCTAAAAAATGATGTTTCTTATCCTGAAATACCATTAAAAATGATATATTTCAGGTGAGATTATCAACTTAAACTCTGGCTTGTTAATCATATGAAGGCTTCAGAGGGCTTATAATATAGTGCCGTAGTCAAATGGATCTTTTTTATCTTAAATCTAAACTGCTGTTGTGGATCCTTCTGAAGTTTAAAAAGTAGTTCCTATTCACTGTGCAGGCAAATACATGGCCAAGAATGACCAGCACTCTCAGACTTACTGGGAGGGTATGGAGGAGTTGTTCCCAGGCAGTGGCTCCAGAAGTCAGGACAGCAGTCGGACACGGTGCGGTTGCAGAACAGGTCGCAGTAACAGATGGTGTCCAGGTAAGGCACAGTGCACTGGTCATTTCGGCCGGGGCAGCAGCCTCCTCTCCTCTGGCAGTAGGAGCCGTAGGGGTCCCGGATCCCCCTGAGGTGCAGCGGGCTGGCCAGTTCTCTCTTGGTGCGGGACTGAGTCCTCGCCGACATTCCCCCTTCCACCAGCAGGAGGAGCGCTGTGACGGCGGCCAGCATCAAGAGCTTCATCATTGCTTATCTGTCATAAAGAAATCAATACAGCAAAACATCAGCCATTAGGGTCAACTTTCAAATCAGAATGGAATCTAATGCACCAATACAAAATTATGCTCCAAATATGATTACAGCAGTAATAACGTCTCAACATTTGACTGAAAACAGAAACAGATACTGGAAACAGAACTTTGAGTGTTAGGCAGAGCAATGCGATTCTTAAGGCCGATGGTTTGTTTTGCACTTTCCTCAAGCAGACTGAGCTCGAGGCTATGAGCCAACAATCTGCAATATAAACTTTACTGATAAACAGACGTTCAACTTGTTCTTATTTTAATAATGCACTCGTCCTGCAAACACAATAACAGCACAGCAGCAGACGAGGTTAGAAATATCATTCTGAGGAGAAACTGTAAGCATACTCTTTACTTTTGTCCGTGATAGAAACTGCTATTATCTGCGTTCTTGGGTTTCTGTGGGACGGTCCATACATTGAGGTGTGCCTAATAGAAAAGGTGGGGTCATGTGACTCAGGCGTCATGTTACCGTAAACCTCAACCACTTTTATGTACCTGCTAAACTCACAGCAGCGACACCGTTTAAATATTATCTTACGCTAGGCTCTTCCTTTTCAGAGAAAGCAAAAAGGTCATAATGAACGACCATTGTCCACTGACTGCATTGTCTGCTTTTGATCTGTATTCAGACATTTGGTCTCATTTATAATTTTTGAATTATGAGCAAACAGATATCCGCAGTACAGTTATCATACTTTGCACCATTGTGGATCTTAGACTGAGCAATACTGAAAAAATGTCTGTGGAAACTTAAACCCATAAACTAACCAAAACATTACACAATCCACTTGGAGTGTTTACATTTAAACATTAAGAAATGTGCTTCATGCTTGATTCAATGCACTCCAAAGCTGTATGTAATTGTTTAATTATTGTGCAAGGATAATTAATGTTTTGCATTTGTGCTGCAAATCAGTTTAGCTACTTGATTCTTTTTGGAGATTTTAATAGTATTTTATAATGGTAAAAATTATTTCTTGCTTGCTTTGTTTGAATAAAAATATCAAGATAAGATGAATGTCCCTTTAAAATGTTTGATTTAAATAATAAAATGGACCTGTTTTTTTCTTTATGTTGCAAGAAAAGACACAGTAGCTGATATGGTGGAAATAATGTCAGTATCAAACGAATGGAGCCAAAACTTATCATTGTTACGGAAACAGCAACTTCCTGCAGTCAAAACCAAAGCAGGCGCCCAAACAGGGTAAGGCTGTCTTAAACAGGCTGTTTATCTTTTATAACAAAATATCACATTTTTAAGTAGATTCCTAATGGGTCTCACAAGCATTATATATGTCAAATATAAATCATTATATTTAGATAGCATATGTACACCGCTAATCAAAAGTTTAGCATCAGTACGATTTTTAATGCCTTTAATGGAGTCTTTTTTTTGGTAATGTTACAAAAGATTTCTATTTAAAATAAATGCATTATTAATATCTGAGTTGCAAATCAGTATTAGAATCAAGTATCCGGAGACATAACCGGAGTCTTCTGAAATAACATGGCTTTAAAGTTAAAAAGCCTTTTAAAGGTGATTGTTTGGGGCGGCCTTCCTCCTCTTTCTCCTCATTTAATTGATCAAATTACTGCTCCTCACTTTCACTGATCCTTCTCCCTGAGAACAATGTCTTAGGATCACAAGTAATTGTGCTCAAGCTGCCTGTTTTGGTCTTGGGTTAAAAAGAAAAGAGACTTGACAAAGACGAGAGGCCGGTGAGCAAATGACAGAAATAGCATCATTAATTACCCAATCAGCCCACCGGGCACAATGTCCCTCGTGCAGACAAAAGAACATGCCCGGAAACAAAGTCCATTGCTGTGCAGTTTTCTGCATGACTGTGCCTTTAGTCGACCAGAGCTCATCCTCACACTCACACTCAGACATATGGCAGCAGTGTCACAGCGCTTGAAAGAAATGCTCGTTTGACCCCGTTGCCATGACGACCAGTTCGGTAAACATCAGTAATGATGTCACTACAGCAATGTGGATATTTTGGCTTTCTAAGGCTCGCCTGTTTGTTCTTGACGGGACTGTAGCATGTAGAGACGTGTTGGCTTTTACATCACAAGCATCCCGTATGATGCTCCTCAACGCGTCACCGAATTATACTCTGACAAATGATACAGCACACGCTTTCATCAACACTCACAGACAGCTTTTGATCATACAAAATGTAACTAATCAGCTGGTAAAGAAAAAACTGCATTAAAGTCATATCTCCAATCTTAGTGACGTGTGTACAGGTACAACACACTGACACAAATGCCAAAAACGTAGGTGCTGTAGTCGTCTGGATATTCATCCTTTAACTTCACCTTTAAATGTTTTAATTAAGGTTCGCTTTAATCAGCCAAAATGCTGCATTTCAGGTTGATATTTAACGCATACCTTTGTGGTCACAGAATGACACTTCATGGACTTTGAGAGCAAGTCTAGAAGCTTCCATATCAGTATCAAATAACAGACAGATAGCTGACTGAGGAGACTTTCTAGCAGATTCGGTTATGACACAGCTTCTTGAGCTGTCCAAGGAGTATAGCACAGACACCACCTACTTCTCATTTGCATGAATTGTAATACTGAAAGTGTAATATTTGATATCACACATCATTTTCCTGTAGTTATTTACATGACTCTTCAACTCACCATGTATAGTTTGCATAGCTGTATAAGACACATTTGCAGTTTAAATGCATCCACTAACCCTGTATTATCATATAATTCATATTAATTCCATATTATTCAGTTATGTAACAGATTTAATGAAGTACACTTACCTGAAATAATAATAATTATAACTTTCATCAAATTACTAAACAAAATGTAAAGCAGCAATTTCCAATGAATGTTAGATTTCACTGTGCATTAAAAATACATTACATCAATTTAAAAAGTTAAGCTAAGGTTATACAAGTGTATGTTCTTAATAATACAAATTTAAAAATAAAAAACATAATTGAATTATTAAGTACAAAAAGGACTGGTATTTATAGGCCATGCAGGCTTTAAATGCAACACCAAAAAAGGTTAAAGACTGTTGTAGAATATTCTCGATTCAATATCAGTAAAATGAGAAGCAATGTTTTAAATATTATAACTTAAACACTTTTACTTCATGAAATGCCAATCTTGGTACATGTAATGATAGTGATTGTAGGCTATAGAGCTGTGCTGTCGGTCTGCTGCTCTTAACTACGCACCTGTTTGACACACTTGCATTAAAATAGGAAGGGAGGAGGTTACACAGAAAGCACAGGACTGGAACAAACAAAATATCCCCCACCTTGTTTGGTGAAATCAAATCCTTCCTCTGGTTATATCCAGTGAACAATGTGAGCTGGTCTGTTCCAGCTACAGGTCGAAGTACTGAACAGAGTACTGTCTTCAGCCTCCTGTCTGGCCTCTAGTCACTCTCTGATTTTCCCTCTCTATATAGAGCTCCGACCCACCCCTCCTGCTTTGCCCTCCTTCTCCCTTACTTTCTCCCTGCCTCCCACACATCCAGACACAACACATTTACACACAGACAGGAGCTACTTTAGGTTAAACCCCTTTCCTAGAGGGTTTTGAGTCAGTTTTGGGGCACTTTATCTTTCCAAGAAACACTTTTCCTGTTCAGGATTCGGGATCATTATTTTATCCGCCTTACACCACTGTACTTTTTTTATGCACACAAAGGTCATTTCAGAGGTAGGTTCCTCCCTCACCACCTGCTGGTGTAGTCGGCCAACTACACCAGCACTGTGACACTTGAATTACCACCAACGCAGTTTCAGAAAAATGAAGTGAAAAAGTGTTTGTAATACTCTTAAGAGGTGCACCAAAGGGGAGGCACATACGTGCAGTTATCTCCGGAAACTGATCTTGATTACACAACTGGACACTCATTTCTGTGCATGCTGCAATTGACTTTACAACACGAGCTGACATGCCTTTTACAAGCTTTGACATGAGAATGCTTTATAGCTGATTGCTTTATAATCAGCTGTTCCGCTTTCAGACAACTTACCAGCTGAGTGTTCTCGCAATGCTTTGTCATAAGAGTCTTCCTTAGTTGGACATGATGCAAATATATGGCACATTCCACAAAACCGGTAATGAATATGTAATGTAATGAAATTAAAATTATTTTGTAATTTGATAAATTTACACACACACTCACATATATAAATAAATATTTTAGTGTTGACATTTGCAATATATATATATATATATACATATATATATACATATATACATATATATATACACATATATATACATATATATATATATACACATATATATACATATATACATATATATATATATATATATATATATATATATACATATATACATATATATATATATATATACATATATATATATATATATATATATATATATATATATATATATATATATATATATATATATATATATATATATATATATATACACATATATATACACATATATATATACAGACGTGGACAAAATTGTTGGTACCCTTTGGTCAATGAAAGAAAAAGTCACAATGGTCACATAAATAACTGTTATCTGACAAAAGTAATAATAAATAAAAATTCTATAAATGTTAACCAATGAAAGTCAGACATTGTTTTTCAACCATGCTTCAACAGAATTATTTAAAAAAATAAACTCACATAAACAGGCATGGACAAAAATGATGGTACCCTATATGAAAATAATGTGACCAAAGGGACATGTTAATTCAAGGTGTGTCCACTAATTAGCATCACAGGTGTCTACAACCTTAATCAGCCATTGGGCCTATATATAGGTAATCACTGTGTTGTTTGGTGATATGGTGTGTACCACACTCGACATGGACCAGAGGAAGCAAAGGAGAGAGTTGTCTCAGAGAGATCAGAAAGAAAATTATAGACAAGCATGTTAAAGGTAAGTCTATAAAGACCATCTCCAAGCAACTAGATGTTCCTGTGACTACAGTTGCACATATTATTCAGAAGTTTAAGATCCATGGGACTGTAGCCAACCTCCTGGACGTGGCCGCAGGAGGAAAATTGATGACAAATCTAAGAGAGAATCCGAATGGTAACAAAAGAGCCTAGAAAGACTTCTAAAGAGATTCAAGGTGAACTTCATGCTCAAGGAACATCAGTGTCAGATCGCACCATCCGTCGTTGTTTGAGCCAAAGTGGACTACATGGGAGACGACCAAGGAGGACACCATTGTTGAAAACGAATCATAAAAAGCAAGACTGGAATATGCCAAACTACATGTTGACAAGCCACAAAGCTTCTGGGAGAATGTCCTAACAGATGAGACAAAAATCGAAGTTTTTGCCAAGGCACATCAGCTGTATGTTCACAGAGAAAAAATGAAGCATATCAAGAAAAGAACACTGTCCCTACTGTGAAACATGGAGGAGGCTCTGTTATGTTCTGGGGCTGCTTTGCTGCGTCTGGCACAGGGTGTCTTGAATCTGTGCAGGGTACAATGAAATCTCAAGACTATCAAGGAATTCTAGAGAGAAATGTACTAGCCAGTGTCAGAAAGCTTGGTCTCATGAATAAAAATTTTGAAAATAAAAACACACCCAAGAATGGCTGGAAAAATTGGAGAACTCCTTTTTTCTAAAAGGCAAAGCACCCCTTTCAATTTGCATGAGGAGCAGAAAAACCTGCTGAGAGGTGCAGAAGTCCTGTTAACCGTTTGATAGTTGATGGAAAAAATATTAAGTTAGGGGGTACCATAAGGTCTGTTGAAAAGTTGAAGCATGGTTGAAAAACAATGTCTGACTTTCATTGGTTAACATTTATAGAATTTTTATTTATTATTACTTTTGTCAGATAACAGTTATTTCTGTTTGTGAGTTTTTCATTGACCAAAGGGTACACAATTTTGTCCTCTTGTGACTACTTCTAATATGCATTGAAAAGCACCCTACATTGGTGGGTTTGTTTGAATTGTTCAGATTTGCACAAGCACTTCCTCTTGTGTCTATGTTGAACAGTAATTGTTCTCCTACATATATCAGTAACATTACATTGAAGCTGCTTGAGTGAATGAGTCAGATCAGGGGCCCACAACATATTTACGTTTAGCCACAGATGTGAGCACAGAAGTATGCAACACATGGGCTGATATAACCCTGAGGGTCCCTACCCCACTCGACCCTATTCATTAACCTTTGCTATGAGTTATTACACACACGAGTGATTCAGAGACTACGCACACTGATTCACATAATGCACATGATAAAGATTTCACAAGGGAGTGTAGATATACAAGACACGTGAGTCAGAAATGATCAGATCTTTTGTTCCATCACGAATGAAAAATCAGTTCCCAAAAACAATGCTGATAGTGCATGTGTCAAAAAAAAGTGGGTAAAGGGTCTGACATGTGGTTCGTCAAAGTCATTCTGGAACAATTTGGCTCTTTGAGCAGAAGAAGCCCACAAAAGACCCTCAGAACAGATGCAATGTGTCAGCATGACAACAGGCTCTCAATACTCCCCTTTAACAACTGCTCGTGTGCTGTTTGTTGGCAAGTTTAAGTGTTCAGTAGCCTATGCGAGCTGCAAATGAGTCAGAAATGACGGAAGGTCATAAAGCAGTTTTAACGACAAATTCAGATATGCTAGTCAAAAGGACAAAGTGTCCTGAACCTTTCTCGTGGAAATATCCAAAAGAATTTGGCTTCAGTCCCCAGAAACACCACCCGTATAACAGTAGATCTTCATGTTCTAGATTTAAATAGAACAGAGAAAACAAAGTACGATGTTGTTCTAATTTGAAATAGATTCTCAAAAAAAAAAAGTGTAAACACTAAGGCTCTGGACGGTCATCAAATCATTTCTCTTTTGGAAAAACACAAAATTAAAACATTGACTCAACCAATGACAGACTATTCTAACTACCTATAGGGGGTACCTGTATGAAAAGCATCATTAATGGCAAAACTGTTAAGCCAAACAAATGTCACAGACATCCCTTTTTATTAGAACAAAATAATCAGAATATGCATTAGCTCAGGTGCTGTTGCTATGACTGTTTTTCCCCCCACAGCAAATCTATTCTGCACAAAGTGCACACCTATCTCAGAGCGTCCTTTGTTTAGAAAGACATCACATGTGGCCTAGTCTTGATGTGAAACTTTTATTACTTTAGAGTCAAGACTGAGATAAGAGATTACATTTGACTCTCACTTTCTCTTTGGCTAACTACTATTCAAGGATTTTGACATTTACAACCAGCTCCTGAGCACCCTAAAGTTGTTAAAAATCCTTTAAAAAAAATACACCCTATATTAAAAAATGATTTGCAACTGGTAGTAATGGGATCATACAAGAGTCATTTTATGATCTAATAAAATTCTACTGAATAAATGTATGATATTATAGAGTTATCTTGTTTGATTCCATTAGGAACGTTTTCAATACATGAAAGATGTTCCTCTAACATTCCTTTTAGGAATTTAGGCTTGAACTCCATGATTCAAATGGAGCTGACAAAGTGCAGGTGATTTACAGGAGTATCCGTAAATCACCGGTGAAATCGGTGGAAAAAACCATCATGTGACATATTCTGAGTCATTTAATTTTAGCCCATCTTTCAGCAGGTCTGTCTGCGGACTCTTTCCATAATTGTCTGACTTAGTTATACTTAAGCTCTGTATCTCAACTGCATTGCTTCGGTTTTCACTTTGATTTTAACTGTATGATTATTTCTAGACACCTTCAGCAGGCCTGGACCTGCTCTCATCCCTCTTGTTTTTCTGTTCCTTCAGTTCACTTGAGCTGTAGCAGAACTCATTTTTCATCTTTATTGATGATTACTCAACATTCAAGCATACCTTCGACATCTTACTCTGCACAAGAAGACAACAAGTTTTTAATTTTTCTGCATTGCTTCAACAAGACTGATTATCAAAGTATTATGGTGACTGTAATTAACACATGCCGAGACATGCTACCATTTCTAATGCTGACTGTAATGTGTGGGAACTCTTGCTTGTTCTTGTTAGTTTTACTAAGTTAACATCCTTTTATTATTCACTCTCATTTAAAGTGATAGTTTTTGTTTGCTCACCCAATTTGTGAACAAAAAGATGTCTTAAAACAAAGCTGGTTTGATGGTCTGGATAGCTTAGGCTGGTTTAATCAGGTTATTTTCAAAGAACTAGAGAGTACCGCTAAACATCCTCATGACAGGAAATCTAATTGTGAACATTCTCTCACTGCAGCTGGTCCAAATAAAAATCACAAAACTTGAATGTCCTGTAAGTGGACATAAGTCAGCTGAAATCTGTATGAAATCTGAAACGCAGATCTTTCTCAAAAGGGCCAAATGTCTCCTGAGGAGACAAAAGCAGAATCTTATTGACCACAAAAACAAATCCTCCACTTTTCAGCCAAATCAAGCAAAGAGCAGGGCCCCCGAACAAATCCCACATCTCCCTCAGCACTGCTGCTTTTTCAATCCAGTCATATTAGTGGGTTTGGAGAGTTGGGGTCTCAGGTGGTCAGGCGGACCCACAGGGACTGTCCCATCTTCTGCTGTCCATCAGCACGTAATCAATGTCTGTCATCCCCCACCCCAGAATACCACCCTGCCCATAGCCATTTACACTCTTTTCAGAGGGTCTTACTGTACCTGATGACTAATTCATGCGCTCAGAAGATCAAACACTGGATAAATGACACAATATCAGAGAACGCATGCTGGCCTAGAGGACCAGCTGAGTGCATTTGTGCTGCAGTGTTCATAAAAAATAACTAGACCTTTGTTTTCTTTACAAACGAAAATAATAAAAAATCGTAAGATGAAAGGTTAGTGCAGGATTTTTGGACACTAAAACCCAACCAAACAGTCGACGGAAGCCATTAACAGCCATTGCATTGATTGCATTTATTTACATCTTGTTTTGTGGGAACGTCCAGTCATGCTTTTTCTTCATATGGTTATTTTGTTTTTTCTAAAACTGCTTTTGGACTCTCAGTGTCATGTTTTAGTACCTAGAATACCAAGAGGAATCAAAATTACAAAAACAGAGCACTTTCACAAGGCCAAGAAGAAAACCTGTGGGGGCTGCTGGAACAGTCCTCAGCTCTTTAACGTCAACCCCTCTCATTATTGGGGTTAATGTCTAGAAGGAATCATATATATATCATATATATATATATATATATATATATATATATATATATATATATATATATATATATATATCAAGAGCAGTTTACACACTGAAAAGAAAAAGGACATAAATGTAACATGCACAATTCTGTGAAGCTATGATCTTTTTTTGGCCCCATATCAGAGCATTTATGTATGTGTTCTTTTGGCCTCTCTGTTGTGTTTGTGTCTGTACACAGCAGGGAATCCTTTGATACTGGTGGATGACAGGAAGTGATGCAAAGACCCCTGTGTTGTGGACTCGGGTGGGCGGCTCATTCAGTTTTTGTCTCAGAGCCAGAGTCATCACAGAGAGGGAATTGTCAGTTAGGTCTAGTTATATCTGGGACTACATTCTCAAGTGGAATAAACAGAATGAACATTCCCTGTTTATAGTCACTATGGAGACGGAATGAAAAGTTCCAGAAAGAAACTTCCTGTTTATCAGGAACAAGTTACAGAATCATACCAACTAAATTAACCTTTTCTTTGTTTGTTTGTTTTTATAAATCCCATTCTTGATTTTTGATTAGAAATCAGAGTAAAGGCATTTATGAAGTTACAAAGTGTCTTTTTTTTTCCAAAATAAATTTCACAAGTACTTTCGTTTTAACAGTTTTTAATTTTTTTTTTATTTTCAAGTAAATTTCAGATAAATGCTGTTCTTTTGAATTTTATACTCCTCAAAGAATGGTGAAAAGATTTAAAATAGAAAATAAACCCAAATAAAGAAACAAAATAGATTTGTAAAGTGGTTCTATTATATAAATGAGGGACAATATACTGTATATACATAAAATACTTACACATACATACACATTTTGAACTGAAAATTAATTTTATAACTTAAACTGCGGTTATGTCATTTCACTGAACAGATTACTGACAAGAGAAAAGAATGAAGAATTACTGCGTTTTATACCTTACAAATTATTTAAACACCTACAATAAAGTACTATTTTTATCTATCTATATGATAGCATCTGGTCAGTGTAATTTTGACCTTTTGCATGACAGCTGCACACCAGCAAGAAGTCAGAATTTCCGCTTACATGAAGCTCTTTAATCATCAGGCATCAAATCATGTCAAATTTAATTTCTTCCTTCATATGCTGAAAGTGGTAAGGGTTTTTTCTCTGCTGATGACAGTCAACGACCGCAACCCTTCACTACTGACCTCTGACCTTTGCTTCAGAACAATTGTAATTCTTGCTACTTTTTTGCTGCATATACATTTACATCCAATCTACTGCATATTTGGGAATGTAGCCTCCTTGAATCATACACTAATGCTGAAAAAAATACATCGAAATGAACTAAAATGAAGTCAGTATGACCAGTGTCTAGCACTCTCCTTCCATAGCAGCGCACCCCCCAGGACAAGTTTTCACATGACCTTCCCAGCCCAAAACAACACGGGAAAACAATAGAAAGGCGAGAGCCAAGACAAAGACACAACAATGTCAGAGGTGGGAGGCAACAGTTTACTTGACAATTTACTGATAAATCCTGGATTCCTCCTGAGAGCTTCACCACACAAGGGGCCTCATTTATAATTATTATGTTGAGCAGAAACCATCCTAAATTTGATCTTACGGTAATTTCTCTGATATGCGTACGCGCGATTCACAGAATAACCATACAAAAAAAATTGCACATACCTGCTCTTTCAGATGTGAGATCTATGAATTTCAAACAATCCTGTACTCGCACGCAAATGAAAGGTTTCAGCTCCCTGCCCTATAATCGACTCCTAATTAATGTCATTAAAATATTAAATATTCCCAATAATCATAAATTAGAACAGCTTACATTTTAAAAACAACAATAACAACAATAAAAAGTGTATACGTCTGCTCAGACCCATTTTTCCACGTCGAAGACAGTTTTTATAAATATGTGCGAGGAAGTGAATTTAAGCATACACATATGACTCTATGATCAAGTCTGTGAGTATGCATGCTTTTTAAATGAGGCCCAAGAACCTTCAAATAATCCTGGGAAAAACTAAATTAGACGTTAAAAATTAAAGCCAGTCCGAAATATAAAATTTTATTATGGGAACATTACAATAAATTAAAATTTAAGGTTGAAATGCATCTTCTTTTTTAACATGCAGTGTTGGTGGTCTTTTATGGGGAATGGAGAGTGATGTCCTGTAGGCACATACCTTCACGAGGGGTGTCGGGGTCATGGTATTTTTGGGAGGGACCATCATCAGCATACCTGGACCTGAGACAGCTTGACTTAACAGGACATATCCTAAGGATATAATAGAAATGTGAAGAATTTATCCAATTTTGTCAATTTTCATTTGTCTATTACAGAGCCATGGTCAGATATGTAGCCTACAATATAAAAATATCCATACGATCTAAACATTATTAAAATAAAGCTATTTCCAATAAGAACAGAACAAACTGTCTCCAACGGGATAAGCAGAATATGCATGAGTAAAATATGTCATTTATAAAAATCAATTGTCTGTGCTTGGATGCTTTTACTTGTAAACTAAATAAATGAATAAAACAAAAAAAACTAAAAACTACTCATTAAGACAATTAACCTATGCAACTCACGCAATCTGAAAGCAAACAAGGCTATTTATTTGGCTAACTTAGACTGTCTGGGCAGCTTACACAACTTAAACTATTGTAACATTATACATATGAGTCATCTGAAGAACTGACAATGGATATTATTAAAAAGCAGAAAAGAAACTGCAAACTTTAGAAGTGACATTTAGCTATGAGCTAAGTGTTCACTTTTATTTTTGGCCACGAGTGTGTAAAACCATCAGGATGAAGCTACATATCGGTTTAGACATAAGATACAAGGTCCGTATTGTGCTTCCTCCACTAAATATATCTTCATTAGAAACCTAGCTGAGATTTAGAGCAGCTGACTGATATAGAATCAATTTTGGAGGAAAGTTATAGTGATCTATGGATACATTACAGTTAGATATATGCATAGTTTTTCTTCATGAACTGAATTTCATTTAAGGGAAATATACACCATGAAGAAAAGCTCCTAATTTAATTTACTGTCTGCCTTATTAAAATGTAATACTCAAATTGTGTGATGAATGTACATTTTGAGTTTGTCCTCTTCAAGGAGGACCTACTGAGGGAGCACAAATGGGCATTGTGTACAAGCTCTGTTGCACTATACAAACTGTCCTGTTAATTGGAGTGAAAGGAAATCAATAGAGAGACTCTTTAAAGTCTCCTGAGCAGATGCTCAGGCCCCTAAACCCCCAGACAACTATCAGAACTGTCATTACACACTGAGCTCCACCTGAACCCCCCAAAAACAACTTAACCTTAAAAGCGTTGCGTTTGAATCAGGACAGAATAATATCTGTAATACTGACATGTTGGCCTATGATTACAGGTCTATAGCCTTATGAATATATCAATAAAATAAAGGGCTATTTTGAACTGGCCTTATGGACAAATCAGAGTTAATTACTAAATGTAAAACTGGTGTTCAATAGTTAGAATATTTTAATTTTATTTTAAGTCATTCATCTGTTTTACATGAATGCTTCTAACCTAAGGACAACAGCTTATGATGGTTCACCTTGAAATCCACCCCAGAAATGAGAAAACCTCCGTGCATTTCCCTTGACAGACTCAACAAGCTCCCCTGAAGCTGTACGAAAGAGGATGATTGGTTGTTTGTTTAATAACACATCATTCCCTTCATTCCCAGCCTCATGCTTGAAAGAATTTGAGGGAGTTTTGAGGACGGGACTTTCACACCGTACTTATGTTGACACCAGGAAAAGAGGTGGAAGTGAGAATGCTGTCTGCGCTACAGCTGCCACCTGTGAGCTCACTAATATCTCAGGACCTCCTCAAGGCCAGAGGATAAGAGCAGAATGAAGCCCTCTTCCACTCCCTGGACTGAGACTCCTGTCACTATTATCTCAGCTGAAGATGAGCTGTTCTGTTGACTGAGACACTGTGAATTCATTTAATTGGTGCTCTAACAATGCCTTGCGAATCTCATATTACTAAATTACACATTACTACATTTTATTATAATTACTGTAAATTATGTCAATTTATTTTATAGATAAGTCTGCTGAGAACCTTTTATGGAATCCTTCATGCATTGGATAATGGATAGCTGACCTTCGACAGTCGATCTGACCAATCATAACGCAGAATCCACCACTTTGTCCAACAAACAAACCAGACAGGAGAGCAGATCATGAGTGGGGTCATTTGGCTTGGACAATTATGTAAAAATCTAGAAACCCCTCTCACAATCTTAAATGAATATGCCAACAGCCATTCTGAACACCTACACAAGTGCATAGCAACACCAAGACATTGTGGATTGGAAAACATATTCCCTTCACATACTTACTCCGGCCTCTCTGTTGATTTCCTTTCACTCCAGTTAACAGGACAGTTTGTATACTGCAACAGAGCTTGCACACAATGCCCATTTCTCAACTATTTGATATAGAAAATACAGCACAAACACACAAGTAAACGAAGACATGGTGGAACATATCTACACATGATATTATATTATCATAATTGTATAATATAACCGATTTTATATTTTAAACTTTAAACTCCATACTCCACTACAAATGAGCAAAAATTAAATACAGAATATGAAATCAGGGCACTTACAGATGGATCTGTCCGTCAAGAACCACTTAGCAGGAGACTTCACACAGTACTGCTCAGTACTGCCCTCTATTGATGGCAAGGGGCTGAAAAACACTAGACGAAATGATACAGCCATGAAGAGATCACCAGTAATCCATTACTGCCAAAAAAGCAAACAACAGAGTGGACCGGGATGGGGTGAGCAGGTCTTACCTTGTCCGAGCCCTGCAGCTGGTCTGATGACAGGGATCATTCCCCACTGAACTTCATTCCAAAGTCATGACATCCACTGACCTGCAGCCTCTCCAGACACGCTTCCCGATGACTAATGAGATATAATCGGGACAAGCTGTCACTAAACAATGTGTGTGCAGGTGGAAATGTCATGGAAATTACACTAATAGTAATGACTAATAGTTTTAGTTTGCAGTCAATGAATGTTTATATAGCGGCTTGAGGGAAACATTTTTTGAAAGACGAAAAAAAGGAACCACTCCAGATTTCCAGGGAGATGCTTTTCCGGTGCATTTTTATACAGGGTGGGTTTTCAGTCTTTTTTTCAACAAGAGCTCTTACTCAACGTTCGATTACGTAATGTGAGATTGTAACTACGGGCCACGTAAATGACACGCGTTGTGACCTCTGCCTGCCCAGATGCGGAGATCTGACCCGTTACATGCTCACGGTCGGAGAACAGAATCTGCTCTGATCCTAACATCCCTTCGGACCCCAGCACACCCTTTCATTGATGCATCTGCACTATGGCCCAGGAGCAGAGGTTGGGTAATACAGAGACAACAGAGCAGGTGGGTGCATGTTAAACACTAAAACACACCCCTGACAAAAAAAAAGCACAGTGGAACACAGGAAATATGCTTGTGGGCTGATTCCCAGAAAAATAAATCCATGTGGGCAGAGCATAATTTTAGACGTGGATATTGCTTAATACAAGTCAGTCGTGCATTCACACAAAACAAGAACTGTTGGTTCTGCGTCAGCAATTGTATTAAATATTAGTTGACCTATTAAATTAGCAAAATAGAGCAGTATATCAGAGCCCAACAAAACCTTTCATCTTCTGCTCTTTTTGTTTTCAGTCTTAACTACCCCTTGTTATTTTGGTGTGAACTGCAGCAAACTATTCAGTGAGACCATGAACTATCCAAATGAACCAAACTGATTTACCAATAAATTCTGACCTTTTGATCAAAATGCAAGGTGAAAAGTGAACCTGCTCCACTATAGTTCTTACTCTGAACAGTAGATATGATGCCCATATCACATGAGATCAGACCTGAAAACTGTACTCTTATCGTAAAAAGTCTTTTATTAATAATTAACCAAATACCGTACATGACAAGATGCACGTGCGCACAACAAAAGTACCCTAGCTTATAATATACTTTATGAAGCGCAGCTAATTTAAGTAATTTCAGTTTAACGGGCTCACAATTTATTTTGTGTAAATTTTTGTGTTCCCCTCCTGGCAATGACTGTGTTGCCATTATTCAGTATCGCCAAACAAATAACTATATGATAAAATTTCCTGTTATCTAATCACTCTGTCAGGATAGTGATTCAATACACATAATATCACATACCAGATATCGTGTCCAGATACAGCCCTTCACAACTGTTTAAGGTCACGCAAGCATGTTTTCAGCAATCTGGACTGCTGAACATCTTCGGCTGCAAAAGAATAGAATTAGTAAGAAAAAACATTGCCAATTGCTGTAATGTGTGACATGCATAAAAATGAAAATCTTGTAATAACTCATCGTCTAATTTGAGATGATCCCTCATGCACCTGAGTCAACTAACACTGGTTTAGTTAGAAGACAATAACAGACATTACCTCTTAAAAGAGTGCAACCTTGAACCTGCTGGCAGGATGCAGTGATGCCGTGGAAAATAGCTATAATTGTAGCGACCGGATAAAGTCAAAGCTTATAATGAAGCCAATTAGTCTATAAATGAATGACGAAGGGCTCGGGAGACCATGTGTGTGCTGGCTCGGAGAGTGTGAGAACTCTGATTGTGGCAGCATTACACTCATTTTTTTTGCAAAAATTAAATAGGATTTAAAATGTTAAAATCAAAACATAAATAATATGAAATGAAATAAATCGTGAATATTAAGAGCTTTTGTAATTAAATGTAAAAAGGCAAAAAAAAACTAAAAAGGGTAAAATAATCAAAATGAGTTTTGAACAAACGTTAACACACTCTGAGATAAACTGTTCCATCCTTTATTAAACATAGCTTGCAAGTGATAAATATTACAAAGTTATTTCCTCCAAAATTAGCTTATTTTTTTTTCAGTCAATGCATAATTGTTGTTAATCAACCGGCAGTAATCAAACAGCATTTTTTTTTTCATCTCCATTTTAGACAGTTAAATATCAAGGATGTGCAAAAGGTCTGGATTAATGTTCTAAACGAAAATAAAAACTTGACAAAAAGCACTTCTTTTCCTTGACTATTGTTTAAGCCAATCTCCAGTACTTCATTTCTTTTTTTTTTTTTCTTTTTTTTTTTTACTGTACACATTTTTAATTATTCATAGTTTTCTTTTACAAACGGATTTCAACATATTGCCATTTGCTTTAAAATTCAAACTGGGTAAATTGCTGCTAAGTCTATTTAAAAATATTTGAAAGTTCAGATGAAATTTAGAAAATCAAAAAGAAATGATGACCCAAAACCCTCTCTCCCACTTCAGTAACAACAACAACAAAACAAAAAGACTTGCACTTGCAACAAATGAAAATCAGGGAGAGGAAAAAAAAAAAAAAACACTGAAGAGAGAAGTAAACCCCAGCGCTAGAACTCCAGAAAAGCTGATTGTCCAGTCAGAGAATTATGGACAGTGATTCCATGACATGAAACTTGTAAAAGTATATCTAATAATGTCACAAACCTTAGAATCAAAACTTGCATGTGTGCAAATTGTCCATTTTTGTCTTATGATTTAAAGGCTGAAGGCAATAAGCATTGGAACAGTCAAAAACAAACAAAAAAAGTTTTTTTCTTCATTGTATACAATGTATACAATCTTCCATGAAAAAAAAAATAAAATAAAATAAGAGCATTGTGATTTTTTTTCCAAGAAAGTAAAGAGGGATATACTGAGGAAAGGTTGTACTTTAAGCAACAGAAAACAAGATGTACACAATCTCCCCTGTAGGGTTTTCTGCACCCAGTAATTTAGCTAAAAGTAAAGTTATTGAGCGATAGCGTGCTTTGATTTTACATTTATAATAAACGCTTTGGATTTGGTCGAGTGAGGGGTAATACTGTCAAATGTTTCATCCAGTCCATGTTCTGTAAGATCAACACTTTGTGTGGGACATTAGAGAAAGAAACTTATTCACCGAACATCTACATAACTTCAATGTTTCAAATAAAAAGCAAATCAAAGAGGTAACGAAAAAAAAAAAGAAAAAGTAACATACGAGACTGTCCCATCATGTCTCAGTCCAAAGACTACAGAATGGATCAAACGCTCCACCAGAACAATGAACTTTTTTTTTCTTCTGCAAATACTACATACTACAAAAACGTACAGCCGGGGAGAAAATGCATCTAAAGAGCTCATTCAAAAACAAGAGAAGTATAATCCCATACATTTTGCACATTTGTTACACAATAATACACAGTGATCACAAAACGAAATGACAAGCTTCACAATATTCATGGCTTTTTGTTTGCTTTTCTACACAATATACAACCATTTTAATTTCATTTCATTATTTTTAATTCAAGGGAGAAAAAAAGCATATGTACAATAAGTCATTATTACTTCTGACCTAGCAAATATCGTGTCATCATCTGTTCATACATTTTTTTTTTTTGTTTGATTAAATTTGATTTTTTTCTCCTTTTTTCTTTTTTCTTTTTTTTTAAGAAACAGCTGAAATTAAACAACCAAACAAAAATGGAACTTAATTGAGGAGTCAAACGGAAGTTAAACTTCAAAATCCAACTTTCTCGTAAATATATGAACACAGGTATATGGATGCATCTAATATAGTCTACAAGAGAGAGCAGGAGAGAGAAATGAGTTACTATAAACACCCTACGTTCAATTCAAAAGAACAACAAAAATAACATTACAGATCATAAAATTGGAGCAAAGATAAAAAAAATCAACCCCTTAATATCAAAGATTGAACAGAATGACTTAAAAGGGACTGATTTTTTAGGAGGAAAAAAAAAAATAAAATGTAAACATCCTATTATCTAATATTGCACCTGAAAATTTAATCCAAGGTAGCTTCAAAATTTTTTTTGTTCAAAAGTTGCATCGTTCCACCACAAATCAGTGGCGTTACACAGGACACTTAAAAAAAACAAACAAAAAAAAAAAAATTTTAACTGCAAAGATCAGTGACTATACACATGACAGAAAAACTCATGTGTATGGATTTATTTCCATGAATTCACCATCAAACACATAATAGCTTTTCGCATTTCTCAGATATTAAACATGACCTGCATGACAGACCTCAAGGTCTGATTTCCAAAAGAACCAAACGTGCCATGATAAATGCTTCGGCTGGGGGGGGAGGGGGAAATGTTAAGTGCTGAACTTCTCGTCAACAAGCAGATGTCAAACCCTTTGAAAGCCATTTGCGATCCACGTTACAGAAACATGGAGCGCTACCTCACTAAGAGAGAACTAAATCTGACCAAACGATAAATCGAATGCAAAAACCATCCTGCACAGAATCCCTAATACTGCATATTGACTAAACACTGCTTATATTGTTACCATCATTCAAACGCCTCCAGGTTATGTCTACTGAAACATAAACACATGTACCATAATGTGGGTTTGAAAAAACCGGACTCTTTCGAAAAGATGAAACGCACCGCACAAAAAAAGTCTTTCTCCCAGCTCTCTCCGAGACATCCGATGGCATCCATACCTTAAGATCCTGTGAGCTGAAACATTCTTATCCTCTTTTGCTTAACCATTTTTTTTTGTTTTGTTTTTTTTTTTCAATTATTAAGAAGAAAAGTGCTCCTCCATAACGAGGCATCTCATGTGCATTGCTTTAACACGATGATTGATCCTTGTCAATGCCTTCTGTTAAAACTCACGTTAACAATCTACGCATAAACCGTTTTTTTTTTTTTTTTTTTCCCAATAACTCCACCTATTTGCCATTTCAAATGATTATCGTCTCCATTGGCAGGTACCTTTAAGATACGTGGCCATTTCAGATGGAGACGCCGCCCGATTAAAATATAAAAAAAAAAAACTAAACCGTTAAAGACAGGGAGGGGGTTGGGGGTTTAAAAAAGAAAAAAAAAAGATTGGGTTGGGTGGAAACACCCAAGCAAAAAACAAAAAGAGACAAAGTACATGATGATGGGACTCTCTGGCTTCATTCTTTGCTGTGCAGTGAAAAGCACCGTCACCACAAACGAAGTTACATGACGTCACTGCATCCTGTGAAAGTGATGAAGGCATTGAGAGACACGGGAGAGATCCTGTTCGTGGGCGCATGCACTCCAATTTTACAGTTCTCTCTGTACATTCGACAGCAGGAGACTCATCCGTGCTAGTGCAGGTCCCTTTTTCCCTGTGGCCTTCTCAAGGCAGAACCAACGGTGACTAGATCAGCAGCGCTCTGCATAAGGATCAATCTGACCAATGTACATGAGTCTGTCTCGCTCTTTTTGAACCAGAAGGTTCTCGGAGGACTTTGTTTCCAAAGCTACAAAAGATTCTACTCTCTCTTTCTCTTTCTCTCTCTCTCTCTCAGGTAAGAACGCTTTAACCATTCCAACTTCAAAACTGAACATATACGACATGAGAGAGAATGACTCTAATTTTACAGGGGCGACTGAGGGAGGGAGCTTTCGAATGAACACCCAAAAAAACGAGCTTTTATATTTTTAAGTGACCCTGCAATCTGGCATCCCCCCTCTGAAAAGAAAAACGAAAGGGTAAGAACATAAAAAGATGCAAAAAACCACTAAACCTACTAATAAGTGTAATATAAGTAACTGTAACAGAAGCAACAATAATACTAATAATAATAACTGTGATAATAATAGAAGTAGCAATAACAACAGCAATAATAAGTTGAGATAACAATAAAGAGCTTTGCTATAGTAGGAAACCGAAGTTTGAGATGCACTGACAGTCTGGTGTTTATAGTCTGACTGATTGAGCTGTTCTTATGGGTTAGTTGGGTAGGCACACGGACAGGCACTGCATGCGATGGGGTGATGGTGTGCGTGTGTATGTGTTGGGGGTGGTTGGGTGGGTGGGGGATGTTCTGATGTAGAACAGAGGGGTGGCGGGGCGTCCGAAAGGGGGATCTGCAGTCCCGTCAGGGCTCATTTCTGCCCGGTGATGGACTGGGATATGGAGCGTGGGGGAATCATGTCGAGCAGATACTCCCGCTGACGGTCCGCTAGGCTGGATGCCTTGTGGCCCCCGATGGCTCCCGGATTTAGATAGGCAATATTCAGACCTGAGATGGAGGACAAAGACAGGAATTAAGGGATAAAAGAGAGAAAAAAAGAATTTTTAAAAAGGTGCTACAAATTGGTATGACAAAAATATGTTCTAACTTCTCGTCGAAACCCAACAATCATGACAGAACATAAAAATGTAACAAAATATGTGAGAAAATTTGTGCAAAATTGAAAATGCAATAAATATTTTCTGTATATTCAATGGCCCCAAAATATACTTGGACACTTTGAAATACTACAGTTAAAATAAAAATAATCGGATAAAAAAAAAATTGGGCTCTCAAGCAGTTAAACCTTTTGGTCCGACTAAATATTAAGTAGCCTTTACAATAATTATAAACATTGCAGAAATTAATAACCTGATGCAATTACATGCAGCTATACCAAAATAAACTTACACAAAAAGTGCATTGTACCAAATTATTAATTTAAAGGTACATGGTAGTACACTTAATTTAAAGTGGGACCACATTTTTAATTACGTAGTGTGCCAATTAACATCAAATCTAAAAAAAATCATCCCTAAAAGATCATTCTTGAAGTCGTCATGGTGTTAAATGAGGAAAGCGTCAAACAGATATTAGAAAAATTTAGAAAGATTTTTTTTCTTCACTTTTCATTTTTGGGTGAACTATTCCTTGAATAGAACAATTTTAACACGTTTTCCCCCATGACTAATTAACTAAATTAACACATTAATCAACAGCGCTAATTAAAACAAATAATAAATCACAGGTAAAGTACATTTTAAAATAAGAACAATCTTCAAAAGAAAGGATGCTAGACCTTCACTAACTTCAATCATTATATTTTATTAACTAAATTAAATCCTTTTTGTGATGACATCCTAAAATCTATTAAGCATAAGCTCCAGGCATTGCTCAAATAAAGAGAGAGCGTTGACTTTCACTGATTTATAGTATTCTGTATCCCGAAATCTCTGTCAGGTGGAAACAGTTTGGTTTTATTTCATCTTCGACGCTATCATAAAGCACTTTCTCTGGTCATTTTATTCTAGTCGGTCTACTTGGGGGTCCAACAGCATGTCAAGAACTGCATAATCAATGAGTTGAGACCGGACCTCTGGGCGGATGAATGTCAGTTTAACAAATTGCGACTCCCTAATTAATCCTTAACCCCTGCGTTTCCTCAACGTGCTTTTTTTAAAATCATGTAGTTAAGGTATGCTGCGCGTTCCTAATTAAACTGCATCATCTTACCAGGGATGTTGTAGATCTGCCTGCGGCTGTCATGCTGAGCCCGACTGCTGCTGCTGGAACTGCTGCTGCCACAGCGCTTGCTTGTCATGTCCAGCAGCCCACTGGCCACTGAGAGCTGGGAGGCCTGGGCGAAGTTGGAGAGGACACCTCGTGCCGAGCTGGACAGGCCCCGCTGCAGAGCGGCCTGTGGCTGGGGAGTCTGAAAGAGAAAATGAGACTGAATCAGCATTAAATTTCATGACACCTCTTCGCACCATTAAATTGATAGAATCATCGCTCATTAAAATCTGTGATTAGCTAAAGGGCCAGAATAAAACGGCCATTTCAAAATCCATAAAAAGGGTCTCATGAGATCCCATTATTTGTACACAATGAGAGTGTGCACCTGTCGGAGGGCATGGTGTCGGATCATGGACTCCCCTTTGCTCACGCTGGGCACAGTCTGGGCAGAGCTGGGGGACAGAGCAGCCTGCTGCTGCAACCTCTGCTCTATTTCCTGAATGGACAGAGACAGAAACAGGAAGTCAACATGCAGTCACAGAAAAAGTGAGCAAGGTCAGCAAACATTCAATACTACTACCACTTCTACTAAAAATAGTGGCTCTTCCTGAATAAATAACAAAATGACATATTATTTGTATATTTTATTTGTTTGATAATTACTCAAATTAATTGAAGCATAATTGACAAAAAAAAAAGGTTATATGCCTTTCGGGTTTTTTTAACAAAGCAGTGTGCTTTGTAGGTTACCAGTGCTAATTTAATATCATTTATATACTATAATAGTACGTATTAATATAATGGATCAGCTCAGATTTTATTCTAATTTTATTTAACTTTTTTTTGTACCTTATCATAAAAGGTGAAGTTTGTCATTTTGTTACAATACAGTCCCATTTGTCACTCGGTGACACTAATAGCACAGAAACTGCATACTTTAATTTCAGTTTAATTTCAAATTTTCTGTTGCTATTAAACCATTTTTAATTTTAGTAACAATAACAGTACTGTAGCACACAAGTTTGTGGTGCGTTACTGAAACTGAACGTGTACAGAGAATCATCGAGGTTCATTTCTTCATTCACATTTTGGAATCCTGACAAGTCCATAAGCAGTAAAATAAAAACTCCAGATACTGACTGACCTGTTCTTGCTGCAGAGCCTTAACGAAAGCGTTCTTGAGCCTATTGGTGTGCTCGGCCTTCAAGGCCTTCTTCTGATTGGACGTCATGCACTGCTCACAGAGAATGCGACCGCTTTTCTCCTGCTTCCAGTGTGGCGTAAAGTCAGTCCTGCACTGGGCACAGAAGAACGGCTCCACGTGTGGCAGTGACCCTCGCATTTTTCCTAGCAAAAGCAGAAAACGGGTGTTCAGCGAGCAGAATTAACCCGTGAATCAGTACTACAATATGCATTAGATATCAATGCAATTCAAAACGCAGTATGTTTTTGTGGCGCGGGTGATTTCTCTTGCTCCTACCCTGACTGTCAATGACACTCTGCACGACCTCCTCCAACCCCACCATGTAGATGAACTCAGAGTTGGCAGCGGAGGGCAGGAAGTGCAGCAGGGGTGCTGGAGGTTTAGGTGGAGGTATCTCCAGCAGGGTCTTCTCCAGCTGCTTGCGGAGGGCCAGTTTAGCGGCTGCTTGGCTGCTGGCCTGGTCGTTCAGAGAAGCCACACTGGAGGCGCTGGAAAGGGTGGAGGGGCTGACGGCACCAACCCCACTCACACCTACCCCGACGCCAGCCACACCAGCTGCTCCTGCTGCCGGCATGTGCGCCAGGTTCATGTAGATAGCCGAGGATGAGCCCGAACGCTGCGAGACCCCCACCTGCTGGCTGGCAGCCTGCATCACACAAAGCAAAAGGGCATATCGTCAGTAACCCACATAATCCATTTTTATGAATGATTCATGCTGCAGCTGGGCCATGTATTGAATATACGACATATTCAATATGATTTTGTTGGCGATATAAAACTAAACAGCACTGTGAATATGGCTGTGATTTTATGCACAATTTTTATTTGGCTATTAAGCCGAGGCCGTTTCAGTTCACTTGTTTTATGCACCATCCTAAGGAAGAGATATTTTAAAACATGACTTAAACATCAGGAGTAAAAAAAAAAGAAAGAAGAGAGAACGACCATTGATTCGGTTTCTTTCAAACTGTACACTTGAATAAATGGGTTCAAAATTGCTTTAATTACTCAAGTGTTCACAGATATATATGAGAACAGCATGTCAAATGTACATGAAAAATATATATAAAAAAACATATAGGGCAAATATTTGGTTATTACATGAAATTAACGTTCACACTTTATTTTAAATGTCCAGTTCTCATCACTCAACTTTCACCTCACACTCCTTATTTCATGCTCATTAATCGTTCTTAAGGTATGATTAGGGATGTAGAATAGGTGCTTAATAAGCACTAATTACCAGCCAATATGTTAGTAACAGGCATGCTAATAAGCAACTAGTTAACAGTGAGAATTGGTTTAATATTAAATATATTTAATATTAAATATTCTGTGCAAGTATTGAGATGTATACAAACTACTATTCAGAGATTTTGGGCCAGTAAGATATTTTTTGGTTTCTGAAAGATTATCTTCACTAATGCTTCATGCCTTTGATCAAAAATACTATTAAAAACAGCAACACTGTAAAACATTATGACAGCTTAAAAGTAACTGTTTAACGTGTATACACTGTCAAAAAAAAAAAAAAACATACTTTGGCTATATCACTCCTAGTTCATGCCTTCAGCATTTTATAATAGACCAGTAATAAATATACTGAGCAAAGCACTAATCTGTCACAGCAACTCCCAGAACAGATCATGACCTTAAAAAACAAACAAAAAACAACAAAAACATGTGAACCGTTCACATTGTATAATAGTTTTAAAAGTTCAACGTCAAACTACGGAGAGAAAACCCACAAAACAAATGAGGACTAATGGCTATGAGACTGTTTGACCGTACCTGCTGATAGCTCACTGCGTTACCCAGACCACCTGTGGAGGAGCGGCCCATGCCAGGCTTGGAGGGCACTCTCTGACCCTGAAACTGGGCAGGATTGGGTGCAATGACCCGCTGTGACATCATCATTGGGGGCAAAGATGCATTGGCAGCAGACCTGATTACTGTGTGGCCCTGAGGGGGGAAAACACCACATTCAGAATCATTAATAACTCTGCAATTCAATGCATGACCACTAGATGTCAGCAGACACTGCATATCAGACTGCAGAGCGTTGACATCAAATGCTTTGTTTGTACTCAACAGATGGACCGTAATTAAAAATGGTAACTGGTACCAATCTATACAGTTATGCTGATCTTAAGGTGCTGCTCCCATGGCAACCAACAGCAGGCTCTAACATGTTCAGTCTAATGCGTACAGCATAATGAGGAGTATCCATGTGCAATGTGTTTGAAATCATCGGTAATGCATGTAAGGAAAAACACAATCACTGCTCATATAAATTAGAAAGGCATACACTGGTGCGCATAAAACCCCCTGTACCTGTGCAGTGCGCAGGCTCTGAGGCTCAGATGAGTGCATGCCAGGCCGCACGGGTAGTTTCCCAAGCCCCTGAGAGCTGTGCATGGGTGACGGCTGCACTGATGACGGGGCATTCTGGACCACCGGCACCTGAAGAGAGAAATGAGAGGTCAGAGTCCTTCCATCAAAACCTCATACTGTACAGAGATTCATTATAACGTCAAATAACGAAGAAAACAAAAAACACAAAGTGGAATGCTAGCACCATTTTTTTTTTAAGTTAAAGCGGTTGTGTAACTTCCACCAATTAGAAGCACAAAATAGGTATTGTTTTACATTTTTCTGATTGTTCTGGATTTTTTTTTTCCTTTTTGATCCGAGCACTTCCCTTATACATTGTTCAGCAAACAAGTAATTCTGTCCCAAACTTATTCATTGAGCTTTCTGATAGCCTTTTCTACCAACACAGCCTAGTGATATCATACAGGCAAACTGTGATGCCTCACACCTATTTTGCAAATATGAAGTAGAATTTATGATTTGCATATTGATCTATGGCATTTTACAAGCTAGGACATTTCAAGAACATAACACATAAATCAAATAATAGTTATTACTACTGTGCATGTCCAAAATCAATGCATTGCCATGCATATTAATAACAACAATCCATAAAGAAATTAATGCTGTGGTTAAAAAAAAAATACTACAATAATAATAAAAGCTGATTATAATAACATTATTACAATACTGTATGCCTCAGTAGCACCAAATGTTCACCTTCCAGCTTAAAAGCAAGTGGGTTGTGGCACTTGGATGTCATACAAAAGTGAGTGTCTATGGGCTGTTCCTGCATCTAGACAGACACTGAGTTGAGAAGCAAAGACAAAACATCTCAATGGCACAGTACATGGACAAACATTACACAGAGCTGTGATGTGGTATCTATGAGGTTATGGCTGCCCATCTCGCTCCCTGTTACCCTATTTCACCCCCGCTAGCAACTAACGTCCTTTCAACAATAAAACGATTTACCTCGACAGTTTTTCCTGGCATTAATATAACACTCAGCTGGACACGAGGGGAGGTTATTTTGCTTGGTGCTAAAACGGTGAAGGTGAACATGCTGTACAGAGGAGCTGCAGTGATGTAGAGCACAAATACAGGCAGATTTACAGCATACAACACTGTGACAATCAGTCAGTGCCGAGTTTAGGGTTTTTTTTTTTTTTTTTATTCTAAAGTGCGTTCTCCAATTATGGTTTAATATTCAGAGACAACTACGAAAAGCCGATTGTGAGCTGGTTTCACAAAAACTGGAAGAGGATGTTCACAGTAAGATTCTGAACACAGAATGTTAAAAAGTAGCTACACTTCAAGTCGATATCAAAGCATTTTTATGGCAGCAGAGCGACTCACTTTAGCACACGTGGCAAAATGATAAATAATAATACTAATACTAATACTACAAGAAAGAAAAAAGTATCTATAGCAGTTATAGCAAACATTAACTGATTTGTTCTGGTTCATAATTTGCTTGGCTCAGCAAGTCATGTGACATAATTAATATTCACTATAGCAGAATTGTGTACATTTGCAAACAGTTATGATCTGAATTTATCTGTAATATACATATGCATTTTTGTCATGTTTTGCATCAACTTGCATGGTATCATTAAGTTTGGAGTCAGTAAGACAGAGTTCTTAGCTCACCAAACCTGAATTTATTTCACCAAAAATTCTGTAAAAATCAGTACTGTCAAATGATTGATCACGACTAAATCGCATCCAAAATAATTAGTTTTTTTTAAATAATGTGTTTGTGTTCATTGCATATTTCTATTATGTATATATAAACAAACACTTGCATGTGTATATTCTTAAAAGGTATTCTGTATTGCATTGTTTCAGAAATCATTGTAACGTTGAGTTGCATGTCAAGATATATATATATATATGGAAAAAACAGGTAACATGTATATGTGGAAACAGGGATAATTTTTTCAGGATCTTCAATGAACAGATAAAATAAAATAAATTAATTAATTTAAAATTATAATTTTGTTTGATTTAATGCATGCATGTTGAGAAATATGGCCTAAACCAATGTTACTGTTCAGCCATAGGTGATGACAATAAACTGTAGGCTTCTATGTCAGAAAAGTGCAAAATAAGATCCATAAAAAAAATAAACCCCAAAAAAAAGTAAGCTGTTTATATCAGGAGCAGTTGCAGTTAATGGACTTCTTATTCTACTCCATCCACTGTATTTTGCCCGACCACCTAAAAAAAGTATGATTTTATTTACAAAAACACTGTGCGTGACTTCATTATCATGTATTTTAGTCCTTTTAAATTCAAATGACAGTGATATCAAAGCCAGCTTGTAATGTGTCTGGCCTCTTAAAGGTACTGCTGCCTGCCTGATCTGCACTGAGTTAACACACACACACACACACACACACACACACACACACAACAACACAAGCACAGCGGTATGGCAGGTATGAGGCTGAGATGTTTTCTCAATTCCAAAACGGTCCTCAACATGCCTGTCCATCCAATAAATATAATTCAAATTCACAGTCGACAGAGTGTAGAGTTACTGGCTCAGTTGGCATCAAGATTAGAGTAAGGCACAGGACACTGTGTACGGTTCTGACCTTTTGCACCACATTCTCCTTCTGCATCTGACTCTGTCTGAGTTTCTTCAGGAGCACCAGCTTGGCCTCCTCCAGCCTGAGCTCTTCTCGGAGAGCTTTGATCATCTGCTGCCGCTCGTCGCCAGTCTTCCCCTGCAGAAGAAACGCACACAAGAGATCAGCAATCAGGTTCAGCAGACTCATTCAAAGGGTTTAATGGTGGGTAACCAACAATAGCTGTGATTCCTCCATGGGATACTGCACCTTAAACATCTCCAGGTTGGCCTGATGCTGTTTCTCCTCAGGGTGAGGCGTGCTCCGGGGGCTGGACGCCTCGTTGTCTGACAAAATGATAACGTCTGGTGATGGAGTGCGTCGCTCTCGAACTATATCGCTATGAAGAACAAAAATAGAGGGAGTTTTAAGAGCAACTTAAATAGTCCAGATGAAAAAAAAAGCAAGGCCTAACAACACCTGCAGGATAAAACCCTTTACGCCATCACAGCAATACACCATACAGCAAAAACATACTCTACTTCCCAGAATATTACCTGTTTTTTTTTTTAATCATCTGAAATTTACATTCCAAAGAGATGCATCAAGCAAGCGACTGACCCAAAGTACATGAGCCCAAGTTTATTTATATAACTCATTTTACTCACACTAGTAGTTTCGTGGTTCATTTTAATAATTTTGTTTTATACATACACACTTTATAAAAAAAAATTAATAATTTTAGATAGCTGCTAAGTATATCTCATTCAATTCAGTTTAGTATATCAAGTTAAACTGAATCGAATGAGATATACTTAGCAGCTAAGTAAAAGTGAAAAGAAAAATTATAATACTAGGTTAGAGAGAGAGAGAGCGAGAGAGAGACAGAGACTTATTCAAACCATTAAAAACAAAAAAAAAAAAAAAAAACACTTTATAACATTACATGTAAAGGATTTGTGGAACTAAGCATTTTAACCTCACCTCCTTCTGGCACTCATGTCCACTGGCTCATCCACTATGTTCTCCTTCCCATTCTTACTTGGACCTCCATGGCCCCCGACTCTCAAACTTCCATTCATCTTCTCCTCGTAGGCCACAGCTCCCATCAGCCCCTGGCTGCCCCCGGGGCCTTTGCCCTCCGCCATTGCTGCCGCTACCGCCGCCCCCTCCAAAGCGGCCAGATCCTTGCGTTTGAGGAGGGCAAGCATCTTAAGCCTCTCCATTGCCTCGTGACCCTCCATCTTCAGGCGCTTGGCCAGTGCCTCGTCCCGCTCATCCTGCGCCTCCAGACCCCGCTTCAGCAGGTTCAGCCTCAACGCCTCCTCAGACATCCGCTCCATCCTGTCAGTGACACAGACAGAGAGAACATTTAAGTACAAATGCTTTTAATCACCCGTAGCAACAAAGCAGGTGCAAAGCTGATAAAATAAGTAAAGTAACAGAATTTTAAACAATTTACTTGATAAACAGTAACAACAAGTTAACTTTTAAACGAAAATAAATGCATGCTGTTCAAAAGTACATTCTGTATCAAGAGATTTTAGTGGTACTGGTATCAAATACCGAAATTTTGGTATCGCGGCAGCCCTAATCTGTAGGAATCAGTACAAATTCCCCTGCTTGAGACCAATGCAAATCACTTAATTATTCTTGTACAGCGAAAGAGCTGAGAGCAAGTGAGAGAGAGTGAGAGAGATCTACTATGACTCCTCACACGCCCACAGACTTAACAGAGCCATTAGTCTGCCTCGTGCTGAGGCTGTGGACTACAGTGCTCAAGAACCAAGGCCTCTCCAGGCTTAATTGATAAATTACATGATCATTACATACAAATCAGTGTAACTTTCATGGTTTGACGGAGGAAATTTGCTCGGGCTGCTAGTAGAGAGGGTCTCCCTTCCTCACATTCAGCGCCTGTTACGGCAAGAGTCATTTCTGAGCGCAGACACGCAGCCGAGCGGAGCTTCCTAAAACTCCCACTGACAACGTCACAAAGCGGTCACTGAGAGGGGACCGACTTTCCCCACTTGCGGGATCGTATTTCTGGCACCAGATTACTGACTGAAGATACAAGTCTTACTCAAGGACTATAATTAGAGGAATTTTCTCTGATGAAGTGGAGTTTCGCTGGTGGATCAACAGCAATGCTTTCAACTGACAAATACACGCATTTTCCCATTTATAGTTTTTAAATACATGTATTTTTATTATTTTAAAGTTAAAAGTGTGTAGGTAAATAAGGTAAATAAGCTGAAACAAAGTACATTTTGTGAAGCTAGCATTATAGACACTACATTTTGGCTGTAAATTTAATTTTACAGCCGAATAAAATCAGCTTGTTTGAATAAAAGAAAAACAGGAAACGATGACTCCGAAAACACATGAGATGCTTTCAAAATCTATCGCCTACATTTGGACTAAAAGTGTTTTGGAAGGCTGAAATTACTGGGTCACATTTACATTAATACGCATAAAAAAAATTCCCATCTAATTCACCGCTTGCATGTTAGAACGTGAATTAGTTCTTAACCTTGTTTTAATGTTAATGAATTTGGAGCAATCTATATAAGCACCAGAGTGCCCAAGGTTAGTAATTTGCATAACACACGCCCATAACATCTCCATATAAGAGAATGTTTTACACAGACTTTCGTCACTCTGGTCTAAGCAAACTTACAAAGCTCCCCAAAGAAATGCTTGTCTGGGAGCACATATGAAATAGGTGTACAAAATTATCTTAATACTTTTATGAGGCCACCTACATATAAGATGTTTATTACAATGACACTAATAAGGTGCACATGGAGCTAAATCTAAGTACATGGGGAAAACATCAGATGTAATTGTTCGGTTAAAACGTTTCAATAGTTTTTCAATAAAATTATTTACTGAAACGTCTTTCGGTTTATTCCTTTATGTTGGTGCCTCGCTAATTGACCGCCTCAGCCCCATTCATCAGCTCATGGTACACTAACTCCTGTGCAACGGCTCTGTTATCGGATCTAGGATCCAGCACGAGAAGCCCGTTTTGGGAGACAGTGAGAAAACTACAGCGCAGTAGATTGATAAAAAGCACAGTCTTGCTAAAAAGACAGAAATGCCTGGAAGACATCCTCTCCATCTACGAGACAGAGAGTGTTGTCTCCTAAAATTGAATTTATGGTATGATGAGACACATCAGGACCACAAATTCTTAAGTGCACAAGTAAAACCCCAAAACAATGCCCTGTATAAAACGGTGTAATATGAGTGTTTGATTTTAACACACAGTTAACCCAATAAACGGTTTAAACCAGCACTGACATCGGTTTATTGAAGCGCCAGATGAGCCAATCTCTATGCTGCATTCTTACAGTCAGCCATTAACTTCCTGTTCTCCCCTCCGGACAAAAGCACAACACGGCACACGGGAGCCCAACAGCCAGTCTATAACGTGACTGAATCGCTGCATGTGTGTGTGTGTGTGCATGTGTGTGTGTGTGTGAGAGAGATTGTGTGTGTTCTCATGCGAAGCGCACACATACACTGCGGGGTCATGCGTGCTCAAGTGCAGATTTGATTGTGTGTACACATAAGACTCTGCAGCATTCTGGACATGTGTCACGTACTACAGATCTAAATGATCATGTGTGTGTTTGCTCGTCTTTATTAGTTAGGCACGCTTGGGCGGACCCTTCATGGCCAGAGGGCAGAGAGAGGCTCTCCCCCCTCCCACACACACATGCACGCACACACACACACACACACACACACACACACAGGGAGTGTCTGGACAGTGAATGTGCAGGACTCTATGCAGGCTATTGTTTGAGCTGGAACCTCTTTATCTGTCTGATGCATTTGTATTCTGCTCATAGCTTCAGTCTAAAGGTAGAACATTATCAGGTACTGCTGCTTGCCCAGTATTAATTCTTTGGCCCCCGCATATAGTGAGAGTAAACCTTTTAATTATATAGATATTTAAAAGGTATGTATATCTGTAAACTTAGGGTTGGGGTCATTTATTTATTAATCCTCCTAATATTAATATTTTTACACTGCAATTTTGAGAAGCGTAGAAAATGTATTTGTGCAGTGCTTCTCAATCCACAAATGAATGAGCCAGTTTTTTTGTGAATGAAAGCGTACATTGTGACCAATGGAGCACGATTCCTGAAACAAATGACTCTTATGAACCAGTTCTTTCAATGAAGTAAAAAAAAAAAAAAAAAAAAAAAAAAAAAAAAAAGTATGTACATTTTTAATCTTAGATTATTGGAATAGTGGAAACTGGAATGAACCCAGTTCATTCAAGAGCTTGACAATAAAAATAAAATATCGGATTGAACCGGAATTGATTGAAAACGAGAGAATAGAATCAGAATCAAAAACTGATTAAATTAAATCAAGATCTTGTAAATGAATCATACAAAATTCATAATGTAACCAAATCAAGATCTTAAGACTGAGAATCAGCTCAAAATTGTAGTCCAATTAAAATGAGAAAAGAAATCATAAATAAATCAAAACGGAAAATAATCAAGAGCTTGTAAACTAATGAATTCTTTTCAAATTGACAGCTTGAGAATCAGAATTGAATCTAGGAAATCTATTTTTATCTAGCTGAAGTATGTGTTATAATCATATTGGTAAGGATGTAGGGGCAGCTGTATTAAGTACACATTTTAATATGAATACAGCATAAACGCAGGCCAAGTGAACACAATTTTATAGTGTAAAGCAGACAAAATAAAAACAGAATCTATTCACTTTTAAAAGAAAGCACATCGTGAATACTCATAGTTCATCTCTGACACCTCCGAGCTCCCCTCTCAGTTTGAGGTCATGCAGAATTCAAACATTTGCCCTAGGACTCCTTAACTTTGATTTCAGTGTATCTGCAAGCGAGGGATTGTGTATAATGTGATGCGCCGGAGCGAAGCTGGGATCAAAGGTGCGTGGACACACGTATCGGTCAGGAGAAAAGCAGCATGGTACCACTAATAGACCACATAGACAGACAGCGAAGGAGAGTTTCTCATCCGTGTGTTGACAGCTGATGCTCTTTGTGATGCGAATGTCATACAGGTCCTGGTGCAAAGGCACAATCAACATATACATTATTTAAATGCTTGTGTTTGGGGTTAATAAAAATTTGGTAACATTCAGTTACTAGAAAGCTCAGTCCTTATCATCCTTTCCTAAAAGACAAGACTGATCGCACGCAGTACTGTCTATGGCAGCCATGGTGACCTTGCTTAGCCATAATACTTTACAAAGAAAGCTTTAGAAGTGCGTGTGTGTGTGTGAGCTTGTGGGCGAGATGAATCTGTATTCACTAACTGGACAAGTGACACCTCCACATTTCTGGTTGTATTAATGCTATCTAAAGCCGGGTTCACACTACAGGAGTTCCAGTTAAGCCTGGCTCGCACTACAGGCTTTTTAGCCCGATTTTCCCCCCGATTTTCCCCTTCTGAGAATTGGAGCAAAAATCTTGTCGAGCACTTTGATCGGTCGTGGCGTGGATTGTCTGGTAACGTGAGCCATTCACCGATGGAACTACGCACCTCCCAATCTGTTTGTGCACAAATCGTAATCGTATCGAACATGCTTGATATTTAGAATTTAAACTGGGCTGTCGGCTATATGGTTGCGCCAGTACTTACACAATAGCAAATGTGCGACCGCGAAACAGCTGCTGTAACGGCTCCGTTTGATAGTGGAGACTGTGTTGTGCTCGACTGTCTGAATAATGTGTCAAAAAGGAGGAAGATAAGACTAAAATCACCTCAATTGTGAATGTACAGGGCGAGTATAGAAAGCTGCTAGCATGCTAGCTAATGTAAACGTCGCTGAAATATCTGGTTGCAGTATACACGCAAGGAGAATCTTTGCAGATTATTTTCCTTCATATCTTAAACCTGCACACACTACGATTTGAACATTGTGTGGCGCATCACACACTACAAGATATTATTCACTCGCGTGATCTCTCACACAGTAGATTACCGTTGATATTTATAGCTAACTAGCATGCTAGCAGCTTCCTGTACTCACATGGTAGGTTCAAACAAAGGTGATTTTTCTTCAGCGATTCTCTTTTTCCTTACAGTTAATATAAAATAAGTCAAAAATAAACCAGAATATTGCTCACAGAGTATACTAATAAACATCCAAATGTTTGGGGTTGGTAGCGTGCATTTAGTTGATAAAAAAAATACAGCTATGAAATATTACATTAATAAACTCTAATAATGTTGTAATAACAACGCTGAAGTTTTAGCAGCCATTACTCAGTGTAATGTGATCCTTCAGAAATCATTCTGATAGGCTGAAAATAGCAGCACTGCTTGATATTTTTGTGGAAAATGTAATGTTTTCTTTATAGATGCTTTGAAAGCTTAAAAAGAATCATATTTATCTGAAATAAAAACATTTTGCAACATTATAAATGTCTCTACTGTCACTTTTGATCAATTTAATGCACTCTTACTGAATAAAAATATCCAACCTGAGCTACGTCTGACTCCTAGGATTAATAAAAATAATAGGATTTTTTTAAAAATTGGCCAAACTACATGTCGCTTGATAAACCTCAGCCAACCAACTGCTAAAACTATGCCCGGTTGGCCTTATAGTCACGTTCAGCTGTAGTTCCTATGAAACACACAGTACTGTAGTTATTCTAAACCCAATTAAACTCCCGAGACCCACAAGCGACTAGTCTTAAAATGCCTTATTGTAGGGACATCCCCAATTACAAATTAAATTGAGCTGTAATTGGTCCCCTGATGACTTCATCATCTCTCTATCATCCCATTATTTCTCATGTCATCGTTTGCGCTCATTCTTCTTCTGGCATAGTTTAATCATACATCCGCCATTGCGTCGCATCGCAAAGTCTAATTTACGAGATAGGCTTTACGAGCGTGAAAACATCCGGTGATCTCCTTTACAAAACTCTGCAAAAAGTGCCACACTACAATTTTAAGAGGCGGCGAAATAACGTCCTTTAATTTAAAAGCAACGATTGAAGAATTGAGAAGCGAGCACATAAAAGCCTGATACAGAATGTTGTATCCTCACTACAAACCACCCACCTTGCACGACAGTGCATGAGGAGGAAAAAAGGGGGAAGAAAGAGGGTAAAGAGCGAGCGAGAGGAAAAAAAAAAAATGCGAGTGACTGAGACAGTAGAAAGAAAGAGCGAGGGAGTGCGTGAGCAATAAACGCACAAGCATACACATAACCAACAATGGCACCAGCCAGCCAATCAGAGGGGCCGCTCAGTGCACGTCAGTCTGACCCCCCCACACCATCACACCCCCCTCGTCCCCCTTTACATAATATAATGACTGTTTCAGTCAGCTGCTACAAAAACCAGACTCTCTTTACTCGGCCCACTCCTCCTTTATCCACCCCCCCCTTTTTGCATATCGACGCACACACACACCCCAGCCACCCCCTTCCTCCTCCTCCTCCTCCTCCCCAGAAACCTGCACACGCGCACTCCACGACAGACTCACTGCTTTGGGCACTACGCCAGCCAACGCAGCAGCAGCAGCTCCGAGATGAAAAGAAAGAGAGAGCGAGAAAAAGAAAAACAGAGATAGAGAGTGAAATGGTGTGCGCGAGTACACCATGGACGAGCCGTATCGCTTCACTCCGGATGAGATTATCTGGCGATCTCACCCAGCGACCCTCACAACAACCTAAACCACAACTTTCAAATCTCCATTTTATCTAATCAACCTTTTGTCCCGCCATATAGTCCCACTGATCCCTTTCGGATGGTCCCTGGATAGTTACTCGCTCAGGACTTCTTGGCAAGGTAGGGAAAGGGCCTAAAAAACGCGGAACAATCTGTGCGTGTGTGGTTTGATGGGCCATACCGACACAAGACTCACTTTGTGCCCTTCAGACCCGCCATTCTAATACAGCTGTGCCACACACCACAAAGCAGAGCAAAAACTGACCCCTCCCTTCTTGCTCTCCACCCCTCCCCCCCTTCCAAAAAAAGTATTCCTTTTTTTCCTCCCTGCGTTGTAAAAATAAACACACACGCTCACTTTCTGGGGGCCCCTTAAAGGTACGGACGACCACAAACTACTTTTCGGTTCTTATTCTTTTTTGGTAAACAGATACGCAATGCACGTTTGGGATCTCAATCGGTTCAGGTGGGGGGCAGAGTTGGGGGTTAGGGCAGACGGAGGATGAAGAGGACGAGATTGAGACGAAAAAAACGAAATGGAAGAAAAAAAGAGACAGCAGCACTCTCCTGACACGCTACCCTGTCATAATGCCAACCCTTAATTCCCCTCTGCCCATCCCCCACCGGCACACCATTTTCTTTATGCACACGCCACTGCTGCCTGTCGATCAGATCACTGCAAGCACAAAAATGTCCTCCTCCTTCTGCCCCCACTGCAAACACCATCACACCCTGAAGCCCCCTGAACCGGTACATGGCAAACACACGCGCAAAATCAAAGACCCTTGCCCCCCTACAAAATAGAAGCAATTCGGGAAGTGTATCAAAAAGAAAAAAAAAAAAAAAAAAAAAAACTGCCAGCTAAAAGAAGTGATGATAATAATATGGCCGGTTGCAAGTGCGCGATGGAATCCGCAGCTCATTTCACGCATGATCTGCATCATGACAATTCATTTGGCTGACGTAACCCGCTGCCCCACCTCCCGGACCAAAGCGCTGGTGGCATCGCATCCCTCACCCAGAGAGGTACAAGGTGCCTTGTTTTAAACAGCACGCTGGGACTCCCCCAGGACCGGTCTGATATCTGAACGCTCAGATTCCTTCATGCAAGAGTAGCGATGTATCCTCCCCAAGTTTCGTCCTAAGGCGCAGTACTTATCGTGAAAGAACAGGGGTTTTCACCCATCTTCACTCTTCCCCCCCCATCCCCCACCCTCGGAGTCTGGCCCATCTCCCAAATCTGCCTGTTCGCATGCAGCCCCTCTGATCACCCACCCGCTCAATTGGCTAGATTAAGCCTTTCCTGTTTGCAGCATCTGATGCTGAGCACGGAGACCTCAAAATGGCTGCTACACCATCGCTAAAGGTGTGTGTGCCCACCCTGATGAATATAAAAAAAAAGAAAACTGAAAAAAAGAAAAGAAAAACAAGACGCATTGGGCAAGAGCAGGTCTAGCTGCTCGTTTTGTTCTCGGAAGCATCCGTTTGGATGGAATCGCAGTTCTTTGGGGTTTAAATGTAAAGAGAGTGATTTATAGTGAAGGGCAGGCGTTGACGCAATAACCTAGTTAAAGCTGGAGCGAGCGGGCTTGGCATAGGGTCATACAGGGTGAGAGCCACGAACACTTGGGAAATGGAGGCAATGGCTGACGTTTGAACGCAAACGTGACAGTAATGTTCTCTGATTTACTTGGGAAATCATTTGGGTGGCTTTTCAGTAAGAGCTAACAGTACGGATGTGGTGGGAAGGTAAATTACATAACTTTTGACTTTGTTCTGTAGATATGCTGAAAAATGTTTTTGTCCATAAATTTTGTCAAAGTAGACCAAAACAACAATGGACCCCAATGACGTTCATTGTATGGACAACTTTCAAAATGTCTTTTATTCTCTGAAGAAGACAGCAAGGTTTCGAATAACATGTGGGTGAGTTAATGAAGACTCATTTTAAGATGTACTGTCTCTTTAAGCAGACCTCTGTTGACTTTGGAGTAGAGGAGGATGAAAAGACTTTTTTTCTGTTTATATTATTTGTGAAGAGGGGTTCGGATTTGACATTTATCATGTCAGAACTCTCGGTCCTGGATAAACACTTCATAAACCGAATAAACATTCTCCTTACTTTCACCGCAACGGACAGAATGTGTAGACGTCAAGCAAAAAAATGCAACCATAACAAGAGCCTTAAATATTTAAGTTAATGTTCTGGAAAAATATAACCCTCTAAAATAAAGACAAGGGATATGAGAATAACAAAAACCTTTAATCTTTTTTTAATCATATAAAAGATAATCAAGATGGAAAATGTAGGCTGTAGTCTCTTTTAAGGTGACCATGTAGTGACTACACTTGCTGCCAAGTTTTTAACAAACACAAACAGATTTAGACTGATGTCTAAAATACACTAAATAACTTGTAGTATTGGTTACAGGAAAAAAACTGGGCATTACACACTACTAGATTTTCAAGTTGTTCTGAGTGCTACAGACTGTTTGTTGTGAGGAGAGACACATAATGATTGAAATAATAAAATAATGTAAAAAAATTGCTCTAAATTAATGTATTTCTTTGTTCACTTTTTAAATACCATGCCGGCACCAAGGCTATTTTCATGGCGATGGCTGTATAAATTATGAACGAGATACACAATTAACGAAGGGTTAAAAAAATAAGAAATTAAAAAAATAAAAAAAAAATAAAATCAGCGGAAAATCAGGTCTTGGTGAAATCGGTCAATTCTTTCTGCCTAAAATCTCAAAATCTGCAAATTGAAAACACACATTCAGACTGCAAAAACGGACCAAAATTACGTTAGTGTACATTTCATCATTTAAATTGGGATAGCCTAGATTCCCGCTTCCAAAACTGCTGCACACCCGAGCCCTTCTGGCATGTTGCAGAACGAAATGTCAACAAGGTGACGACCCTCCATTTGCCATTAGGAGGTTTATCTTCAGCTCCTCAGCAGCTGGCTGCCACTCCGTGAACTCGCTTTCACAAGCGACAAAGCACCAGCGAGAGTGTGACCTCCCCCAGGGCGCGTAAAGCAGAAATATGACTTGAACAGCAGACCCGGGCCTCATGATCTCATGCCGCAGCCATTTCTGCAGCCTGACTCCAGTAGAGACGCAAAAGCAGGTGACAACACCTGTTTGGTCAAGACCTGCCTGATTTCTTTCATTTGGCTGTCACTTTGGCTCTCGCTGCTCCTTGCTCTGGTGTACACCACCTGAGGATCCGAGAATAGGTTTTAACCGGGTAAAAACAGCTGAACAAGGCGATGAGAAGTGTGAAAAGATGAAAATGAACAAACACAGCACACCTGACCACAAAACATGCACTCTGGACCAGAGAGATGCTTTAGGGGCTAACTAGTTCACAACAGTTACTTGTCACCTTTCTGTTTTCAAATTAGTCTTCCGAGTGAGTAAGCCTTCTGATCAATATGGACTGGCAGAACACTTGGGCTTAACCGTGTGAAAGATGTCAACAGAACAGCTCCCTAAACCCCTCAAGAACAAGTATCAAATGACTTTACAGAAAACGGCCTTAGATTAGAGAAGCTTTTATGAATTTCCTGAAAGCTAGGCCATGGATTTCTCAAGTACTTCTGGACAAAACTGATCATCTGCTTTTCTAAAATGCCATTTAGAAAACAAACTTACGAGCAAAATTGGTCAAAGCATCTGACAAAAATCAAACGTGTAGTGATCCAGAATTTGATCACGATTCAGAGTAGTTTTCAGCCCAGATGTTCCTCGTGTCGCTCTAAAAACAAAGCTCTGTTTGTTTAAGCATCCTGACCAGCGCAACACAACATTGGCTCAACCAAAGGCATGACTTTGGGGAAGAACTAACAGAAGATAGGGAAAATATTGGGAAAGCCCATTTAAAAAAAAAATATATTATATACACTTGTGCCTTCTGAGATAATATCTCCAGATCACACGTATATCTGGAGAACAGTAAACCGAGTCAGCAAAAGAAGTCAAACTCTGCATATTGTTGACTTGTGGTGATTGTAATGACAACAGAGTGTGTGCAATCCCATCAAAAACGCTACACATTTGACTGTTTTGGGCTAGGTGATGCATACTGTTTTTTCAGTTGGAGTTGCAGTTTTTAATCTCTGTGGTTCTGTATGCGGCAAACCTGATATCAACATTAATTTCCCTAAGCTTCCGTTCTAATAATTAAAGTACAACACAGCAATGAATTTAGAGGGCAGTAGACTATGTACAGATACAAGTACCAGTGAGCATCTGAGAATTAGTATCTTTGCATCTCTACCAAAAATCATAGCCAATAAGATTCCCAGAGATGTGTAGTTGGGCCAAATAGGGAGATGCTTACACATTTAAATTTATGCATCTGACAGCTTCAATCCAAAGCGACTTCATTTAAGGTACACATTTACATTTTTTTTTTTAGTCCTTGCCTTCCTGGGAATCACACTTATGCCACTGCTACGCTCTACTGTTTGAACTACAGGAAAGCTAAAAGTTCAATCAAAAAATCTTCACATTTGAACAAGATGGTGATGCTACCTTTAGTTTGAGAATTTCCCTATTATCAAGGAATAGCAAGCCTTTTCAGAAATCATTTACCAAAAAAAAAAAAAAAAAATTTTTTCAATCTTAGAATGGCAATCTATTTGCAAGTGACTTGAATCAGAAACTAAGATAAAAAAAAAATAAAATAAAACTTTTCCAAATTTTCCAGATAATAATATTTCAACTATTTGCTTTGGATTTTGTACAACAACAAATAAGAGCCAATTAACAACTAATTTAAAAAAAAATTATTAGACTGGAAACAACTAATAAAAGTAAATTAAACAATCAAAAAAATGTCTTCATAACATAACACTTACTATAAACAGGTCTGCATTCATAAAAACACAAAGCTGCTTCTATATTTCAGAAAGGGAATCCCTTGCAAAGGGATCATAAAATTTGGGATGCCCTTGGCATCAAAAAATACTGGCCTAAAGACATTCCTAAAACTACCATTTTAAAGCAAACCCCAACAAAATCACATTGAAGGAATCCCACTGGAGCTCTACAACAATTGTATTCATAAGATGCAAATGAAATTTCAAATTAAAAAAAAAAAGCTTGTTGACATATTTATCAGTATAAATCATTTCTCGCATCACGCGCAATCCAGCCGCAAAGTGATGGCAGCGTAATTGAGATGTTGTAAGTCAGCTGTGCTGTGATGTCACTAAAGTAGGTTGCTGAGGGGGAATTTCAGGACAGGAGTATTAGCATACCGTCACCAAACGGCATGCTATGTGCACGCTCCTACGCTGACAGGAATTTCAAAAACCACTTCTGGGAGGTTGAGTCGAGTACAGTAGCTAAAGCTTAATGGTTAATTCGCTAATTGGACCGTTGTCCTCACCGACGACCTACACAATGGCTAACTATTACTGTATATTACTCAGAAGAGAGATCTGCTGGGAATATGACCAAAATTTGCATACGGCCAGTTTCTGACACTAATGAGGCCAATTAGGCGGATGGCGCCCATGGCAACAGGGTTGTAATTGGTTGGCTTGGTGCATACGGGACGTATGGGTAATACGATGTGGGTTGAGTCAATATCGTGTTTTGGAGCTGCCAGCGCATGATGCATTTGATGCATTTGATGCCTTACCTTAATGCACCTCTGCAGATTCAGCAAGCACCTGAGGGTAAAGCAACCAGGATGATACTGCGACAAAGCAGACTCCTAGTCGTACCTGCAAAGCCACAAGCGGAAGACCATCCGGCACGTGCACATGAAAGCGCGCAAAAACATTCATGATCATCTGCATACCGCATGACAGAAGGGACGAGATCGCAGCTAATATCTCCGTCCTGGCGTCTCCGCACACCTAGCCAGAAATGGCGTCTCCCGCTCACTGTACTGTTCAGCCACAACACTTAAAATCTCGGTCTTCATTAAACAAGACAACAGCTCATTGTGGCCGTTGCCATGACAACAGGCCCTTCTATTTTTAAGCCGTGCCACTAATCAATTCCTGTTCTGCTGTCGCCCGAGGGAGGGAGGGGCGGTTCAGGAGGAGGGTGGGGGCAGTAGCAGGGGGCAAAGGGGAGGAAGTGTGTGGGGGAGTGAGGCTGAAGACAAAGAGACCAAATAAAGACAGCAACAAGATCTTTAAGATACCGAAAGAGGTGGTAGACGCAACAGCGGTTAAAACAGCCTACAGTGAGGAAATGCGAAACCAGGTTTCCTCCTCGATTAGACCTGCGAGGAACAGTGCTAACCAGAGGCCCATGAGAGCGCGCAGGTACCTAAACCACACGGGGCTGCAAATACGAGGAGGAAATACTGAATGAAACCGAACTTTTATTTTCGCTCGAACCTTGACACTCGGATTCCAGAACGCAAGGACCAATAGGAACCGTGTCTTGGACAGGCCCCAGTTCCCTCTCTGCCGCTGCTTTTCCTCAGAAATCCTTGCATCCGAACTTCAGTTCAAATACGTAGAAGGAAGAGAAAAACCCTCAACAGGAGGTTTTCTAACAGAGGCGGCGACTGTAGAGAGACGAATAGAGAGGATCTGAATAAAGCTACAGACCTATTTATACAAAATACAGACAGACTTCAAGGTTAAGGAGGAACACAATCTAATACTCTTGCCAGAAGAGAGAAAATGCACAAAGACCTGGAAAAAAAATGAAAAAAATAAGCACTGCAGATGAATCGCTCTGATATCCCTAAGAAGCTAACGAGAATTTGAAAGATGGTCACAAAATAATAACATAATTTAGTCAAACCCAACACTGCCCTTGTTTTTATGCCAGTCAAGATCATTTTATTTAGATGTATGGGGCTAGTTGTCGTTATATGTTAATCACTTTATGGTAAATACCCATTCTCACTGTTAACTAGTTGCTCATTAGCATGCCTATTATTAACACACTGGTTGTTAATTAGTATTTATAAAGCACATATGACTATAATCTACATCCCTAATCCTACCTAATACCCAACTAAAAACTACTTAACTAACTATTAATAAGCAGAAAAGTCAGTTATTTGTTTGTTAATACTGAAAATTGGGCCTATATATGTATGCAAACTAACATATACATACATACATACACACACACACTTATAGTCTTACTATATATTTAAGTAAAGATCTTGTGTACATATATTCACTTTTTTTTAATTTAGTAAGATTGCCATGGGTAATATTTTCAAAGTGAATTTTTGTTTTGAATTTCAATCAAATGTAAAAGGCAACAACAACAAAAAACATATATATTGATAATTAGATAAGTTGTATGCATTTATAACATATGACAATGTAAAAATCAGCTTTCATAATTTAGCAGAGCCATGCTGAATGTATGTCAGTGTGCTGTTATAGTCACCTATATGTTTGAAAAATGTTACCTCATTTGAAAAAAAAAAAAAAAAAAAAAAACCCAAAAACTTTAATATCAAACCTCAGTCAGAGAGCTATAGCCCTTGTGACATCCTCCTCATGGGACAATAAGCATTGGTCTCTAATGTACAGAGTCCCCAACCTTATGCAACAGGAGAACGCCTCTTCTAAAATAAAGCCTGCATTATTGTGACTAAGGTGCCTAATTATGCAAAAACAAAAAAAAAAAAAAGAATCAAGAATCTTTCTAATAACCATATTTCAGAACAGAAGTCGTACAGTATGGTTTGCCTGGTCGTGCTTTTTAGGAGTATGAGTTATCCTTGTAGCATGCATAAATGCATAACATGTTTGTTTTAAGCAGTGCCGACTGAACTGATGTCATTCTCAGAGAGAATTAGTCTCCTGTTCCTTTAAAAAGAAAAAAAAAAAAAAAAAAAAAAAAGGGAGTTACAATATCTTTTTTTTTTTTTTTTTTTTTCACCCAGGGTACCCAGTGGAGTCAAAATGCGAGAGAGCCAGTCTAAGCCGGTTTGTAACCTCAGGGTATGGAATTATCTCTTAATATGTAGCCGTTAGTGGTCAGGACGTCACACGAACACAGAGAGAGGGAGAGAGAGAAAGAAAGAGACAGAACGAAAAAAAGACAAAAAGGAGGGGGCCAAAGGGGGCAGTAAGAGGAAAATGTACTTCTTACGAGGAGCTGAATCTAAAACCTGGCACCTTGTCAAGACGGCTCATTGCGGAACTTCAGACCACAGGGTGGGGCATACGTTGTTTAAACAAAAAAAAAAAAAAAAAAAAAAAAAAAAATGCTGGAACGTGAGCCATCTGGAGAAAGCGAGGTAGCAAAAAGATTTTTAAAATGGGGTTGAACTGGAAAGGAGGCAGGGAGGACAGTCAGGCAATTAAAAAAAAACCTTGCCGTATTCAAATCAATCATGTTCTAAACACTACAAAAAAAAAGAAAAAAATATACACACACACACACACACACACACACACACAAATATCCCCTAATACACAATCCGTGCACACTACCTTTACTCACACCGACATGACCAGTGCTTTATCAAGTTGAGATAAAATCTGCAGAGGCTCCCTTCTGACGCTCGAAGTAATGGGCACACAGACATATACTCTGGCAAAACATGATTTCCACCAAGGAACTGGCGCTCTGGAAAAGCAGATAGGCTTGGAGAGACGGACTGTGTGTAGTGCACACAGGTCCAAAACTTAAAGAAAAGCCAGATTTCTGCATTCACACAAGCTCCATCCGTACAGAGAGAGATCATGCACCCCTTCCAGCAGAATGACCCAAGAAACAAAGGCCTGCAGCTGAATAGAGGGATATGGAGAGGATGCTTAAATGTGCTAAGGTTCAATTTGTTAATCTGCTAAACACAGTAATAAGACAAAGAGGCATTTGTGCAGGGATTATGGGAATTGAATCTTGCGGTTGCACATGTACAGAGAGTCAGCTATAATTCTTATCAAGGTTAACTACCACAGGTACAGCAGCTTTCAGAGATTTCCTCAAAGGTACCGGCTGAATTATTTTTGTTTTCTGTTTATTTATACATTTTAGTTAAGAGTTTCAGCTGAAACTACTCTAGGGATCCATCAATCATGTCAAATAAGCAAACTTTAACCCAGTAAAGTTGCCCAAGTTGATTAAGTATTGTGTGTACTGTTCTAATTATACGTGTAATTATAAATTAAAATAATAATAATAATAATAATAATAATAATAATAATAATAATAATAACAACAACACACACATATATACATATATATATTTAATTTTTTCATTTTAATTTCAATCTTATTAAAGTTTTAGTAATTTTGCTGTGCTTTTGAGTGGTTTGTTTTGAGATTTAGACTTCAGTACTTTAAATTTAAACTTCTTAAAGAGGTGGATGACTTTTTTTTTTTTTTTTTTTTCGAGGCTTATGTTTATGGTGTGCAGTCCAACATGTGTTAATGCTTCATTTAAAAAAACAAAACAAAAACGCATTATTTTAAAATAATTTATTTCACACCACTTTGTCCCTTCTCTGAAAAATACGCTGATGATAATTTCCTGTTTTTAAGAAGCCCCTCCCTCAAAAATTATTTAAAAAAGGCGAAAAAAAGAGAGAAAAGTATATACTTTTGTTTTACTTTTTAAAATTTTTTCAGTCAATGAATTATAGCTTCTTTTTTTTTTATTTAAGAAGTAGCCACTTGCAGGTATCTGGTTCATTTTCAAATATAAATAACTGACTTAGTGATTTAAAGGTTTAGTTCACCCCTCTTTCTTTCTGTGAAACAAGTTTTAAACAATTTTGTACAAAGCAAAGTCATCTGGGTCTATAAACATTACTGGAACCCAATTTAGCCCCATACGTACTACACATTATCATATTATGTCACACAGGTTATAAGTAACACGACTGTGAATAAAAATGCTGACAATTTTTGAGTGAACTTTCCCATTAAGAGGTTTGCTGCCATTAGACACTGCCTGATGTCATAATAATAAAAAAAAAGTTTACGACTGCATAGTCAAAATATAAATATTTCTAAGACTACATTAGCTTAAATAAATGGATGCAACGCCATACACAATGTGAGGTCCATCAACTTTAATAGACAAAATAGCCCCCAGGCTATGAAAACTAAGATGGTTCCAGAGAGAAATGCTTTGGATGGGTTCCGTTTTCCCTTTCATATTGCACTGAATTAAGTGTTCCAGCAGTCCTTCGATCAGTTCAACCCATCACACAGCTCTCTCGCTCCCGAAACGAGTGCAGCCGGAGAACCTCGTGCTACAAAAGCCACCCATCTGGGGACTATACGCCTATACCTCCCACTGTAATCATAAAACGGGTCTATGCGCTTCATATTCACTCACAGCTTCCGTCTCGCTACAATGTAATACATTGCGGAATGATGAAAACAGCTTGGCCTGAATCAATACTTCTGAATTTTTCAACCAGAGCCAATACCTGGACCCGCTGCAATTAATGCAGTCCACACCTCATCTTCAGAGAAATCCCACTTGAGAGACGTCGAGCAAATTAACAACAATCCGGCGCTCTCGTGACGGCCAAGACTCGTGAAGCTTGAAAAACTCATCTATTTCGCGATTGGGATGGTCAGACATCATCCACCGGGGAAAAGGAGAGAGAAACAGAAAAAAAAAACGACAACATTCCTAAAGCTACAAACATCTATGTCTCCGGTCGGGCTTCTTGCTCTTCACATACACGCGTTCTTCAAGAATCAACGTAAGAGGCCCGTCATGTCGTTTCTTGCTGCTGTTTATCCAGCTAAAGCATCAGGGAGGCCCTCTAATTAAACTTCACAGGAAGCCATTCATCTGGGCTGATTGTTTCTGCGTGGGGTTTAATAAGCCTTGCATGAGGCCCGCAGAACGCAGCCTCCCCATTCAGGTGTTAACAAGACCGGCGCACCAACATACATGCGAGGCATTACAGTCGACTGAAACATTCCCTCTCGCTACCTGCTCACTGTGCCCACCTAAGATCTCACAACTAAAATGGTGGAGAATAATTAATCAGCAACTGACAGAGCAGAGCGGAAAAAGCTGAGGAGTCAAAGGTCCCTGTGCAACTGACGACCACCAGAGGGATTCCGATACCTCAAACAGCGTGATGAAAACGAAACGGAGGCTGACATCTAGCCCAGATTGCTTTACAAATCAGTTATTTGTTTCAGCTCAGCCGTACGCGCTACCTTAATGCTACGAGGAAAAATCTGATCTATAAACCAGGACACATCTAAGCAGATTCGTCCTTTTTCAAGTTGTTCTAATTCGAAATGGATTGTGAAGATTTAAAGAGACATTTCAGCCTAAAATGAACTGAAAACCATCAACTCACCCTCTTGCTATTTTGAATCATAATTTACTATTAAAGCGTGTACAATTTTTATAGATTTTTTTGATCAACTTAACCCTTTTTATTGTACTTACCTCAGTTATTTCAGTCAACATTTCGAATTTTCACTCATATAATATTTACAGCTTATGCCAGCTGTATTTTAATGAATGAAACCAATGGTTAATTGTTTTTCTTATGATAACTTTCTTCTGCGGAACAAAAAAGGAGATAGCTTGTAGAATGCGTAAGTGTTTTTTCCACACAACGAAAAATTTGACCCCATTGATTTTCATTGTGTGTATAAAACAGTTAAAACCATCTCCAAAATATCTTTTGTGGTTCACTGAAAAAAAGAAAAAGAAAAGAAAGCGTCATACAGTTTTGGAGCATCGTAAGGGTGAGTAAATGATGACAGAATGTCAATTTATGAACTTTTATAAAACACTTCCTACTGTATAGTACCGAATACTGACACAGATTGGCATCAGGCCCGAAAACAGTTTGACATACTTTTTATTTGCACTTCTTTCACTGATCTAGATTTATCACTTCACATTCATTAACATCATCCATATCAATTAGTAGCATGTACAAGCAAGCGACAAGACTTCTCACCCTCAAAGGATTTTTGCTTGGGAAATTTTTTAAATAAACGTAATGTTTCTGATTAAGGGGTAATTATCCTGATTTCTTTCTTTCCAAAACATTCAGGCATTCAGGTCTCAATTTTACATAACTACGGGTCATGAAATAAGCACTGATTTTGAGTAGGTATCAATCAGGCCTTCTCATGTAGTCAATGAAAACGGAAGAATTGATACAGACTGACAATAATTAGTATGAACACCACTTGATTACAAATGTTCCCTATGAAAAAGGAAACGCATGGAAACTTCAGTTCAAATATTGAATTAAAACGGCTAAATGATAAACTGCAATGTACGCGATTAATTATTAAAAACTTATGGTCGGCTATATGCGCGATTAAGATATGGAACGCTGTAACTAAAAAGTTCAAACCGCAAATCGAGTGCAATCAAAAACATTCCTAAGTATATGACAGGCTAATTTCACTATGATGTCAATGGGAAGGTCTGAGGTAATGATGTTGTCCGTTACATTGCTTTATACAGCCAAAAGACATGCGATCATATTGTTTCCTAGAGCAATAAGCCTTATCAGGGGAAAGGGCGAGCAGCAGCCCCTAGCTTACCCAAGAGCCAATGAATCAAACCCTTTTGGACCTGACACTTCAGTCCTGAGGGTCTTTTTTAAACCCGCTATCACACAGACCCAAAAAAACCACTGGACATGAACATTTCCCTCATTCTAGCCGGCTTTAAAACAACACTAACGACACTGAAGGTGTGTTGAAGGGTAGGAGATCAATGGGAGGACATCTGAGTGTCAATGCTCCGCTCTCGGCTCTCAGGATTGTCGCAGTGAGGGTTCGTTTTACAAAACTAGCACAATTTGGGTCCACATCATCATATTGCACCGCCGTAAATCTCATGGTGCATGTTTACAGAGCAAGTCATTTTGTTGTGTCTACTCAATACGTTTGCCAAAGGGGCACTGCTAATTCTAAACACTACCTTTTCTGACCATTCAGCAGCCCTGAAACCCAGCCAAGTCAAGTACTCTTTCTGATCCAAGAGTCAATATCCAGTTCTAAATGTGATTTCCCTCTCAAATGTCTTCTTCAATGGCATGCCCCCGTCTTCTAGATGAACCCATGATTGAATCCAGGGGTGAGTTAAGTGCTAAGTTAAAAAAAATAATATAACGCGCAAATCACCTAAACATATATATTTTTTAGATTTGCAATAGTAATTCCTCACTTACAAATGCTTATATATATATAAAAAAAAAAATGTATTCTGTCATTTAACCAGCCTCATGTGACTTCCGTTCTTGCAGAAAACACAAAAGGAAATATTTGTAAGAACGTTAACATTGTTTTTGACCCCACTGACTCGAAGGTAAGCAAATAAAATAAAATAAAATGTGTATTTAAGGTGAGCCATCCACAGCACAAATAGTGTACCACTTGAAAGTATGCCCCAGGCTTATATTTAATGTAAAAATCCATGCATTTAACACGGTAATGGAAATGTTGTGCTGAAGCACCATGCTAACATAAGATCTGGTGTGCATCGGTTTTAGGTAGAACAGGTACTTGAACAGGTAGCTCTAAACCATGACAGATCTATGATGAAATCTACATTGATAACTTGAGCTGAGAGTCTTTGCTCATCTTAGTGTGTTCTGTCTTATCACCTGGCACCGCACTTCACAGGTTTCGTAGGCTTAACAAAACCAGACAGTCGCTAGCAATAAGGTGCCCGTGCACCATGGAAATTAAAGAGAACAAACTGCATAAAATCCTTTCACAGGCAATGGCCATAAGCTCGGGTGCACAGACCAAAGTGATGAATAGCCCAAAAAAAGGTAGAAAAATAAATACCACGCTGCCAAGTATCTTCCGCCTGAGGGGGAGGAGGGGGAACGGTCCACACAAAATGCCTTTGAGCAAAACAGTCAATAAGAACATTGTTTGGACCCCTCTTGAGGATGTAATACTAGTGGGGCGCCCCTCACAGTATGCAGCAGCCTTTTTCAAAATTAGCAGAAAACACTCCAATTGGCTCTTTTTAGATGTGCTACTTGCTAAAAAAAAAATGTTTTCTTAGTGGGTTTTATTGTTTACACAGTTTACTTACGTGAGACATTAGTATGATTTCACCAGGGTAATTCCTAGAGACGTACATGTTCGGTGACTTCTATGCAGACCTTTCTCTCCGCACAATAAGTATAAATGACTTTAATAACAGTGGGTGGAGAGTTTTTTTTCCCTCTGTGACTTGTCAAAGTGGGAAACTTTTATATGCTATAAAAATATCTAGGAGAACACAAGTCAAGTTCGTTCCTTGAATAATTCCTTGAACTTAAAAGGTGCACTCGGTGAGTTTATGTTTACATTCAGCTGGCTCCTGTTAAACGGTTTTAAACTTTACGCTGACACCTATTTGCGTGGATGCAAATAGGATGTTCATACCCAAGGTTTTTCCTTTTCATTTGTTTGTTTTTCTTTCTTTCTTGAATTCAAACTCATTCTGTGGTAGTCACTTTTGCAGAGGCCTTGGTTCCAAAGGTATTTTTTCCCATTGGGAGCATTAAAGTCTTTGATTCACGACTTATAACTTTTTAATAAAAGTAAATGGCAACGGTGCGAATTAAAATACCAAACTTTCATTTAAAAGCAAAATTGTTTTAGAAAAATCAAACCAAAAGTCTGTGAACTCAACTTTGGGCAAGGGAAAGATTAAAAAAAGTACTGCAAATAACATTAAAGGGAAAATTAATAAATTAACTACTGATTAAAAGCTGCTCTGTGTATGTAGAAACAGCATATTATACATGTACTGCAAAATATGAATATTTACAGAAATATTTGTGGGTAATGTAGTTTTTACTGAGAAATCTGCTGTCAAATAGGGTAATAATGCAGAGTGATGGTATAAGCATAACACTGCTTAACAACCTTGTGGTTCACTTTAGCTTTGTCTTTAAATGCGTTTAAGCCATTGTTAAAAAAAGTAAATAAATACAACTTAAAAAAAAAAAAAAAAAAAAAAAAAAAAAAAAAAAAAAAGTAATAACCCACACTTTTACTTTTGGAACCAGACTCTACTGCATGACATGGCAAGTCATGTGATCTCAACATGGCAGCATCCATGAGCGGGTGACCCACTTGATTTAGAAGTTAATTTCTTTACATACAAAACTTCTTTAAAAATTAGCAAAAAATTACTGAGTGCATGTATAAAAAAACTGATAGTTAATTTGCCTCTATAGTGGAACTACCCGTCACGTGCATTTTTTTCCTTATAAATGATGCACAGAGAAAAAAAAAAAAAAAAAGTAAAAGTCTTCACAAACAAACTACTGTCATCTGCTTACTAAATGCATGGCAAAAAATTCTTGTGAGGTCAAACTCCGCAAATCAGACCGCTGGAGTAAGCCTCGGACTATATAAAGCCTATAAAGTAAACCCGGTCTCACTCTGGACGTGTCTGCAGAGACCGAATAACAGAGAGCATATATCATTGATCAGAGTTTCTTTCTAAACGTCATCTCCCCCGATTATCAGTGACTCCCCGTTGGCTTCGATCGATACCTGCATTCACGCTGGAATTAGATTTCACTCTTGCGTCTGTCAAGTGTTGGGCAGCCATTTGCGTGCATATGGAGCAAGTTGAGAGAACGTCCTCACTTACGTAAATGGCTGATGCATTTTCGACATCTTTTTTTTTCCCCTAATTGTACAGGCTCACCGTACACCATCCGTGTGCCCTCGGCGGGGTAGAGAGAAAGCCCGCTTCGCCCCGAACAGCCCAGAAACACTCGCTAAACGACCCGATATCGTCGGAATACGAGCGTTGGGCTTATTTTGGTGGCGTTGCGCGTGTGTACATGTTGGGCTTTTTCATTGTGTCTGAGCCGCTACTGCACTACTGTAGCCACAGCCGGGAGGACGCGAGGCTTTCTCCGCCAATCTGGGTTAACCCCTAGAGACACCAGATGAAACAATGAAAGCCGTTTCGCGCATATAAAACGCCGCTTCGGCCGGTGAACTTGTTAAAGTTGCCTGCTAAATGTGACGGCGTTTTCGCGGAATCGCTCTTGAAATAGCCGCCCGATGTGCGACACGCCACGGCGCAATCCCGAGCTCATTTTAATAGTATTAGCCAGCCACTTTGAAGTGCTGCGTGTTAGAGGCGCTTCGCTTTCCACGCTAAAATCCGCTATGCTATTGTCTGGCTGCTCGGCGGACTCCCTCGAAACCCCTTTTAAACCGTTCGGCCCATTCATTTGCGGCTAACGACGGCCGAATCGCACGCGGATGCGATCGTGAACCGCATCGCTCCCGAATTCCCCAATCCGATCCGAAACCGGCTAGGCCGCGCGTGGAGCCCCGGACTCACCTGACTCGCCTTTACCCTTCAGGTTCCTCTGGCTCCGGGTTCGCTCTCCGATCCTGAAGCGCTGCTGTAGCTCTTCACGACCAGTCCCCGGCACCGGCAGGCAACACAAAAGCGCTGATTGGGCCTCGGCGAGCGCTCATCCCCTTGGTCTCTGCCCAGACAGACGGGTTATTGGTCGGCGGCTGTGTCGGAGACGCGCCCCTATTAAGGTGTATGTTGTTGTCTGTGTCTGGAGGGGAGGGGACAAGAAGCTCTGAAATGATGGGAACTAAATGGGTTGTTATGCGCGTCGTGTCGGCAGCACAAGGCGAGCTTACTACACTGACAGATAAATTGTGGACAGCCATATTAACTCCCTCTTCTTTCCGATCGACCGGAGCATTTTGAGGAACGCCGTGGCGTGAAACCGCCGCGATTCAACACAACATTTGGACATTCTTCCAAGCCGTTTACAAAACTTGCAGACGAACAAAACAGGCTGTACTTTTTTTTTCCTTTTTTCGCCACGATCAGTTTTAGAGGGCTGATTTTAGGCCGCGTATGTGGACGGGAGTGATTCGCACGAAATTTGACTTGCCATTGTCTCAAGCACCGAGGGTTAGAGAATCATTTTTAATAGTAACGGAACCAGGCTTATCGTTAATTCCAGGATTATGTTGCGGGCACTCCAACATACGAGCATGCTTTATTTCGTCTCCAATGCAGATAAATGATAATCAAATGATAACCAATTTAAAAAAAAAAACGGCTTCAAACGCATTTTTAATTGCAATGCATTCGTTCTGTACAGTAACACACGTAATTATGCATATTACAAGAAAACCAAAAATATTTATTGCTAAATAATATTATCATTACTTTATCATTACTTATTTTGATATGTAAGTTAGGGACAAGGTGAAGTATCTTGTGTTTTTACTTTAAATGTTACATAATTCTTTTAACGTGACATCCAAATGCAAGTGAATATTTTTTAAATCATATATATATATATATTGTGTCTGCCTGTGTAATATTTTGTTTGCACTTACAAAGGAACAATTAATAAACATCTCTGCATCAACAATCCTGCATGTTTTGACTACAGGGACAGTAGTCCCTGGATACAGTAGTCTCAAGGGTACAATAGTATTGGTTCTTTAAAAAAAAAAAATCTCACAGTGTCACACCAACCACAACTTGTTAGCATGTTAACAAAAAGACAAGTTAAAGGTCAATGCAATGCAATGGTCTACTCGTGTTGTTTTATAGGAAACGCGTTTGCATACAAAACATCTCTCTGATAACATCACATTGGACATCATTTTTTTTAAACGCAGCCGTCTAGATGTACAAATGGCTAATGTCATCTCTAAGATTCACTTCAAGTACACAATCTATTGATTCACATCAATCTAAGTAGCTATAATGGTTAGAACTGTGCCATGTGCCACAGACTGTCATGCTTTCAAAACATTTTTGTCACAACACACATCATTTGGCACGACATGGACTGATTTAGCAGTCTCCGTCAGCCTCACCAAATCACAAACATCCGAGAAAAGTGACATCCACCGGAAAGGACACTGATCTCAAGGAGATGTCAGCAGTATCTCCCCAATAGTTGTCTGCAGCTAGTCGTCCACAGTTTGCAGCGCCCCTGAGAGAAACTGAAATCTTTCTGTCTTGCTCGCCTTTATTCTTCTAATCGACACGCTGACGGGGCAGTGGCACGCACCGACTGAACAATACGACTCTCTTGACCTACTTACACACGCGTGCGTTGTTGCAGCCGGGCTGCTAAGAGTGCAACAAAAGGTGTGAGGCTCAAACTTAAAGGTCCGCAAAAAGAAATAAATAAAATCGTTTGCACGTGCATATACAGTAAAACCAGACCCCTCCGTAAAATCATTGTTACGTGCAGCGTTGTTGTTTTTTTTCATCCGGGTATTGTTTACACTCACTGTTATGATACTGTATCTCGCTCGTCATGTACTGTAGCGGTTGTGTGGGACCGCAGAGGCTTTGTCCCGTCAGTCGCGCAAGAAGCCGCTCTCTGGTTAAACCGGAGCTGTCTTTGCGTTACAAGCAGGGGAGATTAGTGACAAATCGCAACGTTTGTCCACCGTAAAGCCGCACAGCGTTTCAACCGAAGGTGGTCACGTATCGACGTTCGCATAGAACTCTTTTATTGTTTGTCAACACTGAGGCTGAGACCTCTAGCGGCGGCCTGCGCTGTTTACGGCGGATTTACAACGCGCGAGCTGAGTGAGTCACTGCAATATGGAGTGCATTAATAACTCACTACTGTCTGCACCTACGAGGGTCTGACTTGCTCCATATCGCGTCTTAGCACCGAGCTGAAAGGCCTGCTTCATTAAATGCACGAAATATACATAGTTGAGAGAGAAAAAAAATCGCAAGCTTAAAAGGGTTGCTTATCCTCAAAATTAAATTCTGTTATAATTTAGGCTGCTCACGGGTCTTTGTTCTGCGGGAGCACAAAATGGAATATTATGAATCATTTCTTGACGCTTTCGGTCCATGCAAAGAAAATCCTTGGGGTCCGGTGATGTTTTGGACCCCGCTGACCTTCAGAAAGTCAAACAGGTTTGGAATAATAAATGCTAATTTTTTTTTTTTTTTTTTTTTTTGTGAACTATCACTTTAAATTTAGAACGCTTAGCATTCACCCTTATGAAAAAAAAACTGATTTCAACCATGACTCATATGTTCAAAATAACCAAGAATCAAAGGAAGTTCCTTATCTTTCATCTGAATACCTCATTTAGAGACAAAAACTACCAATATAATCACTCAAACAGAACCGAAACAAAGTATATAGAGTGACTTTTATAAAGTCTAAGTGGAGAAAACCGAGTATGTGACAAATCTTTCATCGAGCAACAGCACTATTTTGGCAGTTATTTGGAGTCAGGTGACAGCTTAACTGCGATGACTTCCTTCCACTGTGTTTCTCAGAACAGATTTTATGTGTAACTCATTTCAATGAGGAGGGCCCGTTGGATTTAAGAGTACAGATTAGAGCTAAATATTGCATGCGGTTATTCTCTGGGCTAATCCAGCATTCTCTCCACGGATTGGCCATTTGCATCATCACCCTGTTGTCCAATGAAAACTAACACTCACTTTATGAAATATCAACAGCCCAGTTTTTTTAGGTTCAGTGACTAAAACCATATTCCAGTCTCTCTCTCTCTCTCTCTCTCTCTCTCTCTCTCTCTCTCTCTCTCTCTCTCTCTCTTTCTTGTATAGGGTCTTACAGTCACATGGTGTCATGTGGCAAGTGTATGAGTGCAAAGTCACATGTTAGGTACTGTAATTTACGAGCCAGGTTCATATTTAAACCAGCATATTAGACACCGTTTTTCCTTGAATATTCATATTCTGTTAGATGCACGTGCTTATTTCCTAAAAAATGATCCTTCAAATCTGATTGGTTGATTGTAATGTTCTTCCAGGAACATCTTGTACTCTGTGAAATCATGCTCACCGTTTATTTAATTGTGTGGTATGCAAAACGCCTGAGATTCTGAAATGTGCGAGCCGACACATTATATAAACTTTCCACACGTGGCGTTTCAAAACTGTGTAAACCGCCTGACTTCTTTCTATTAGTGAATTCAGACAAGCATTTTGGCATTTTTAGTTTTTGCACCGCTGTTGTGTGTGTGACGTTTCCCGTGAACCCACATCAGAAATGTGAGGAAACACATTAAGAGATGGTAACTGGTTTATGTCGGCTTCAGTATGTGGTTCATTAAAGACTTCCAAATTTCAGCCACGATCTAACTGGACAAGTCAGCAGGGGTTCTGCATTAAAGACTAAAACTAAGCCATCTAAGCGGGTTAACTCATGATTAAAAGCTCTGAATTAAAAATCATGGAGAAAACAAAAACCATGATGCCATCAGATTCTTAAGCCTTTAAATGAATATTCAGTAAAGGTTGAGCTATATATCGACAGCATGTTTGGCATAATGTTGATTCATTTCCAACACCTTTGTCCTCTTCACTGTAAAAAAACATTTTAATGGTGAAAGACTGTAAAATGTTTAAGTAAAAACCTTTTAAGTGGTTAACTTACTTTCCCATACTATATATACTGTGAAAAACTGTTTTGGACATTAAATGTAATTTTACGATAATACAAAGTTTTTTTTAATGGAAAAAGAATGTATAATTTTCTGTGAAAATGTGTAAAATTAGCTATCCCAGAATTCCCTTTGTTACATTTTATATTAGATGTCTCTCGTTAAAATAACTGTTTCTTCTTAGTTTCAACTTATCAGTTGTGTAGGGTTGTTGCGTATAATGTTGTAAAGTTAATGTTTATTGCATTATTTAAGTAGTTTATTTCAGTGCCTTGAGCTCAAATCACATTACAAAAAATGCATTTTTTGTCACACACTAACAGCTAATCCAAAAAAAAAACTGGAATAACTGTGTAAAAACATTCTTCATAATGTGATTTTTTTTTTATTGATTTGTTTTCTTGTTTTCAGGGATGTCATCGGGGATGTATGCTGATATCTTGGTACCATAATAGTTTGGGGACGAACTGTAGATATTAAATTACTGTAGCATAGCAACAAGATGCGAACTGTATTCCCGTTAAAATGGTTTTAGCATGATTTTATATCAAACTGCACAGCTTCATTTGACAGTGTAATTCCTAAGGCCTTAAATGGCCAAAAACGTTTAAATTATTTATTTTAAAAATCAGATTTTTGCTATTCATACGCTTTATAAAACGATTCGCTTCACATTTAAATCCCCCAGAAACTGTCCTCATTGTAAGTGCTTTACAGCAATCTTTGCCTTTTTTAAGTACTAAATAATTTGGTGATATTATGCCAAAGGTTCTGTTAGTTGAGCTTACCTTTAAATACAGACCAGTGTAGTAGCTGTGATTGTGCTAGCCATATTCATAAACACCAAACAATAAACTACGTGTCATTTAATTCTCCTTTTTAGGGGACTAGTCTCCCACCTGGTGGTCATAACGTTAAATTCCGTTCTGAAAGATAAGGCAATCATATGCAATTCATACACATCAAGAGCATTTCCCATCTTTCAAGCACTGATTTAATCTAGGGTAAGCAATGAATGTTTCATAGAATGAAAATTAATTAATTAATTAATCATCTCTTTACTCAAACGCTCCGCATTCTCATTTAAATACAGCGTGCATTTTCTTTTAAGATTTGAATGCGGACACTTCTGTTTGTTGTAACTTCGTGTTTGATTTATTATTATTGACGCATGATTGTTCTGTATGATCAAATGTTAGAGATTATTACTCATTGCTAATTAATGTTCAAAATTAAGAGGTAGGAAGACAGCAGACAGGGAGTAATTAAGCTTCATGTTAATGAGTTACAGCTCAGTAAGGTTTGAATAACATTAAGTATTAGACACAACTGGAGGAGGGGTTCCTCTGGTGTGTGAGCTGTCTATTCATTCAGAGGTCTGAATGCTGATTAGAAAAAAAAACATTTGGATGGGAAACACTTCCAAATCCATATTCAGCATCAAATTCAGTACACGAGCGGATAAAGATATTAGTATAAGTATCATCAATATCGGCTATGCGACATCAATATTAGAGACAGCATCAAATCCGGTCTTAAGCTCACAGACAGGGGAGATGTTATGTAAACACTCAAAGTGCATATTAAATAATCTCATGAATGTTATGCAATCTGTCAACTAAGACTGCAGTGCACGCACACACACGCACACGCACGCACACACTTGGATGGTTGACTAGTAATGCATACTAAGGTGAAAAGAGAGATTATATAAAGAGGTCATTGTGTTCTAGACAACATAATCAAGTTTCATCATAAATAAAAGAAAATACTCAAAGCTTGACCGCCATTGCACTGAAAAGATGTATATGAATTCATATATGTTTATATATATATATATATATATATATATATATATATATATATATATATATATATATATATACACACACGTGTGCACACACACACACACACACACACACACACACGTGCGCACACACACAACCAAATATTGTCCTAATATTTTAAACAGAATTATCTTAAAATTGATACATGTGACCCTGGACCACAAAACCAGTCATAAATGTAATACCTGATGTGATTTTTACTTAATATCCTAATGATTTTTTGGCATAAAAGAAAAAAAAACAAACATTTTTGATCCATACAATGTATTGTTATTTATTGCTTAAAATACACCACTGCAACTTATGACTGGTTTTGTGGTCTAGGCTCACATATATTTATATTTACACACACTGATTAATAACAGCATTGGATATACCGTAATCTAATTTGTTTACAATACACAGACACACATTCAAGAGTGAATTCTTAAAAAAAAAATGATAGAATAAAAATCTGGAGTGACAAATATTAACCGATGCCGAGGCTTTCTGTTGGCTGTCACTGCTAAAAGACACTTTGGTAAATGAAGAAATCTTCCCAGCAGAGGGCAGTGCAACCTAAAGAGAGCAATGCAAAGAAAAATCATCAGGAAAAACATTACTTGATTAAAAGTTGTAGTATGGAACATCTAGTTCAAGCAGAATATATGTATAAGTGATCCCAGAACTAATAATATTTTGTCAAAATTGCATTTAATTTGGACAATAGACAAAAAAGGTGACTATTACACGTTATCAATAAATCATAACTTACTAAACCGCGTTTATGGCTACCTGATGAGCATATATATATATATATATATATATATATATATATATATATATATATATATATATATATATATATATATATATATATAGCAATATATGTTTCTAATTGCAAAACCTTGTGAATAATCTAATAGTCTAAATCTAATTGTGAAGCCTATTTAGTGCAAGACTAAAGAATAAAATAAATGTCATGGGAACTTTGTACCATGTCCTTCACCAGGATTATTAGCGAATTATATTCACACTAAAACTGTCTTTTTATTATTTAATTATAATTCTTAATTGATTTAATCAGCAGAGCAAAAAGAACGGAGTGAAATCCTCACCCTGCACGACATTTCATCTCTGAACCAGTTAACCCTGGAGACATGTGACAGAAGAGCCCAAAACTGCAAATGGAATATGTTCATTAACACATTCTTTGCAAATTAAAATATCTACAGAAGCAGATTTAAAAAGCCGGTCGCATTTGAATGCATCCATTAACATATGTGTGTTCTACAAGAGGTGGTGAATACAAATGAGTTTGAAGAAAACGGATTTAACACAGAAAAAAAAAAGATCTTAGTAACCATCTGCTTAAACCAATTGTAAATAAATAAATAGTAAGAGACTCTCTTGTTAGAAAACCATGCTAGGTCCCTTAATAATTAGGTAAACTTATTTCATATTCATTATTAATATTTTATTATATTAATAATGTATTCACCATAATAACGGTGTGCAAAATCCAGTTTTGACATATATTCTTGGAGTGCATATGTGGGGCATTTCATGACTGTATGTTTTACTGTATATCTAAGTTTACATATAAACATGTTTTTTTTTTTTTTTTTTTTTGAAAGAACTCTCCTGCATTTATTCGACCCAAAATACAGCAAAAACAGTACAATTTTGAAATATTTATACTATATAAAATAACTGGTAATGTAAATATAGATATGATTTCAAAGCAGCTCCTTCAGAAATCATTCTAATATTCAGCTTTCCTTGACTTTTATCTCAAGCTGAGCTGACACATTGTGATGTTTTCACTGCGTTTGTGTTTTTAGACACCGTCAAGCACTTTGGTCAACCGTGGTTGTTTTTTTTTCAACTAATTAGTACCTGCTTAGTCATTCTGTATAGCCTGTATATTCGGTCTCAAACGGGTACATCACAAAACTGAGAAAAAAATGTGTGTATTTACGTTTAAAATTCGAATGGTACCCAATAATAACAAAACTAGGCTATACCCTAATAATAATAATAATAATAATAATAATAAGAAGAAGAAGAAGAAGAAGAAGAAGAAGAAGAAGAAAAACTATACATAAACATATACTAAATAGAACACTCAGAACACAGAAATAAACATATTATTTAAAGTATAGGCTGTGGTGGGCTGTATCGTGTGGTGCTGAATCCTAATGAAGCTGGTTGGCTGTCGCCGAGGTGTGGTGTTGAGTTGAGTGAAGACTCAATCTGGAGACTCTTCAGCACCTGGACAGCTCCGCGAGCCCCTTCAAACCTCCGGGGGGTTTTTTTTTTTTTTTTGGCAAAAGTGCGACCGAAACAACGTGCAGCCTCTTCGAAAAGTGCCCTACTATGATACATCGTTAAGCAACTCAACTTTGTCGCCGGGAAATCCTCGTTGGCACACTGATGGGTGAATTACCGTCGACTGCGGCAAACTGTTCCCCACAGGAGTCCGCGGTGCAGGGATGGGAGGAGAACGAGGGTCCTCGTGGATTTAGCAGCGTATCAACACCGCACTTATTTTCATCTGATAACGGACTGCTAAATAAACTGCCGTTTTTTTTTTCTTCTCTCCAATGCAGCATGTTTAGATGTAAATAACTGCCTGCGTATTGGTGGAAATGAGTGAAATATTTATGGATTGATCTACGAATCACACATTGCAGCATACAGGTAAGTCTGTCCCTGTTACTGTTATCCGTTCACTCAGGAGATGAAACCAAGTCAAAAAAGGTTTTTTCCTAACTATTCTAAACAACCTATATTGAAAGTGCTTCTAGGCATCGAAGGCACGATCATCAGTATTATGATCATCAAATGGGATCATATCATATGATGCGCAGAAATGCCTTCATTGTGAGCAGGTTTACAGTTTACTGTAAGTCTGAAGAGTTTAAAAGTGATTTTAGAATCAGTTTTAATACGCTAATTTAAAATCCTGAATGAATTAATCCTAAATGATGGTGTATAATTGATATAATTAAGATCTAACTATTTTACATCAATATCTGGTATAAATTAATTAGCTGCTAAACTCTGCAGAGGTGAAGTTTATTTATTTTCTGCTAATAAATATGTGCTTCGTGACATCCTATAAACTAAACACCCATCAAAAACATCCGATAGACGTGATCAGTGGCATTGTAAACTACATTTCCTTGGATTTTCTTCTTGTGTGTCAGGAAAAAAAAAAATCATAAGCTTTAAAGTCTTATTTGAGGCTGCTTTGGTGAATGTCATCCCACTCTGGCAAATATCAGCCCACTCACGCATTAATATGCCATGAAATCTTAATATTCTCATCGCTCCTATCTTAATTAGCTGGCTCCCAGTCATTAGTCATGAGAGCAAGGATATGAATATAATTACGCAAATTCACAGGCAAAGTTTCGGAGATTGTGATGACAATGATTCCTGAAAATCTTGGAATACTTTGGGTTTTCTGAACAACGTTGAATGAATGCATGTTGAATCCACCAAAGAAAACAACCCAATCAGTGTGAAAGCAAACAAGCAAGAAATTTGAAGTCAAGTAGTTATGTGATTCTGCATTCCTCACAGCGCTTTAGAAAGATCTTCACGACCTCACTTGTGCTATATTACAAAGAGTTATGACGGCTGGCACCCTATTTGCATAATGTTTACCAACATTAAGAGGCGGCAGTGCAGATCCGCCATGTTTCCAGGTGCCACGATGTCCAGCAATCATTCAAGCAATATGTCATACAAACATGAAGACATTGTCTATTATAACAGCTGTTATAACAGACATAGATGGATGGATGGATGGATGGATGGACGGCAACAACAACTAATATCTTTACAAAATGGATTTTTGTAAATACATATTGATTTCACCAGATGGAAAAATACAAAGTAAGTTTCTCCAGGTCAAGACATCGCAACTCTTCGGAGAATATATTTCATGTCAAGCATGAAAAACAACTTCAGCGAAAAGACAGAGATGTAGTACTTGAGCGAGGTGAAATTTGGTGTGCAGGGGTGCAGATACAAGGGGGGCCGGGTTCTCTCCATCTATCACCTCCATGCTGTTTGCCAGGCTACAGCTATACAAAAGACCATATCACTTTGAGAGCGAAGGGAAATACTGACAACAGCTATTTGTCAGAGTGATAGGGCATTTATATCTGAACCGGAGCCCGTGTGGGAACCCTTAACCATTAAAACATCTTGTCTTTCGGGGCAGCATGATATTAATCACTCAATCACTCAATTAGAAATGATTTTACTTTGTTTTTAATCAGGAAGAATAATAAACAAGGCGGTTTATTCGATGCATGAATCCCAGTGTGCTGCGAATCTCAGCTCAGACCCCCGATAGTTGTCTCTGAGGTTTATATATAAACATTCTGAGGTGTAATCTATCTCCCTGCCACTTAACCAAGGTCCTCCTATTTGCTAGAGGAGACCCAGAGTGGAAAAAAAATGCCCCTGGCAAGAGTTTTTGATCTGTGGCAGATGAGCTGGCAGATGGGTGCTGTAAATGTAGAGGATATTACACTGCAGAGGAGATGGACGTTTGGGTAAAGTAAGTCGTAAGGGTGATGAATGCCTCTGTGGTGACAGTAATGCAATAGCAATCAGGCTTTCTAGGTGACGTGATCTAATATTCATGCCTTGGTGTACATTCTGCTGAATTTTAGAATGCATCATTATTTAGTAAAGCAATGGCCTGAATCTATATAAAATTGGCTCTCTTTCAGTTCACTCATTAGTGCACATCTATCTGTCTGGCCTCTAACTAAACTTCAAGGTAGCAGAGAAAATGCAGAATTGCACTCTGAATTTAAAGGAAAAAGAAATGAAAGTAAAAGTAAACTGGCAAATTAAAATTAAGTGCAGTAAGTGAAAATAATAAAAAAGCTAGAGAGACAGAAGGTCAAACTGCCAACGATTTATTGACCAAGCCTTGCTTTGAAGCTTAAAGGTTTTATAGACAAATAGTTCTGTTTGAAAGGTCACTTATAGATATGTATACTTAATTTAAATTTGCTTTATTTGTTTATCGAAACAAATTGTTTTCAGTTGTTTAAGTGGTAGTAGAGGTATTTGGAATGTGAAAATAAATACATAATGTCTTTTTGAACTTTATATTTTAAAAATAATCAAAAAAGGTATTATGGTTTCATCAGATCGATTTCTGTATGATCATGTGACACTGAAGACTGAAGTAATGACTTAATTCAGATTTGCCATCACAGGAATAAATTACATTGTAATATAATAATATTTGAAAACATTAGTTTTAATAATATTTTCTAAACAAATAAATACAGCCACAACGGGCAAAAAAGAATTAACAAGCCCAAATATTGACGTTTTATTTTTAACAATTTCTTCAAATCCAGATTCAAATACATCAATTGAAAAGCAGCCAATTATTAAACTGTGAATGTTACTCAACCTTAACATCCACATTAAGACTGTAATTCCAAAAGTGTGCAACAAAATGCAACAACACGCCTTTTCCCCCCTTTAACAGGATGTCAGGAAACGTGTCTCTTCTGTCAGTGAGTCCCACGAGCACTTGGGAAAACTCCTCTGTGCTGAACGTCACCCCTTCTCTCTTTCCTACCGACTGGGAGACGCCCACATTCACGGTGGCCGCCCGCTTCCGTGTGGCGGCCACCCTGGTTCTATTCATCTTCGCAGCCGTCAGTAACCTCTCGGTGCTGATCAGCGTGACCAGGGGACGAGGACGCCACCTGGCCTCCCACCTGCGGCCTCTCATCGCCAGCCTGGCCTCCGCTGACCTGGTCATGACTTTCGTGGTGATGCCACTCGACGCTATATGGAATATCACAGTGCAGTGGTACGCCGGTGATGCCATGTGCAAGATCCTCTGCTTCCTCAAGCTTTTTGCCATGCATTCGGCAGCGTTTATCCTGGTGGTGGTGAGTCTGGACAGGCACCATGCGATCCTGCACCCGCTGGAAGCTCTGGACGCTGGCCGCAGGAACAGAAGGATGCTGCTGGCTGCCTGGATCCTCAGCATCCTGCTCGCCTCTCCGCAGGTAAATGAAAGAGATGTTATTTTAATTGGAGTTGTCATCTGTGGGACTTGTCTTGTTATGAAACAACACAGAACTGCCTCAGAGGACTTATAGATGGATGATAATGTTGGTGATAGAAAACACTCGTTGAAGGTGATGCATGTCTTTTTTTTTAAATCCTGGATCCTATAAGGAACTATTAACAGATCGTCATACTAATTTAATTGCGAAATAACCTACCTGGTCTCATGACATAAACCTATCGTGGTATAACTATAATTCTGAACAGTCCTAATATATACCTATAGCAACGTAATAAAAATGTGCCAGGGTTTACGTATTGAACCTGTGTTGAAAAAGTGCAGAGTGCATATTTTTATGAGACCAGGTTGGAAAGGACACATTTTGTCTCTTAGGGAAAACGTGGAGTTTAGTTCCATTCCACTTTCAGCCTTTAGCACACATTTCCTAATAGCTATCAAAGGTTGCACATTTCATTCAAGTAATTAGTTGTGGCTTAAAGTGGTGCAATAACTGACCCTGGATCAGTGACTCTTCAGTATGCACTTGCTGCATTGATTATAGATCCCATTTGTCAAGCTTCAGTAGTCCCGGGGCATTTTCTGCAACCTCTAAAATGCCTGGTTGAATCTTGTCAGTGTGTCTTGCCCTCTGAAAAAAATTGTTTCTCTCCACACACTTGATTCCAGTAATGTTGTTTTTCGAAGCCTGTGGATGTGGCCATGGCTTTTAAAATCATTAAAGGACAGATAAAAAAGCTTGCCTGAGACGAGGTCAGTTAGGCAGTCATGGATAATGGGAAAGAGATGCAACTCTGAAGACCCGTATTCCTGCAATCCATTAAATTACACATTTTAGGTAATATAATCGGACTACTTTTGGATTACTTCTAACTTGTCTAACTTGATTTAAATAGGATAATCTTGACACAAAAATACAAAGAGAAAGAAAAGAAAAGAAAGGCTTGCTGTTACCCTGAACTTTGATGCTTTGCATTTCACATGATATAGCTATTTAAAGGATGTGTCAATATTTTTTATGCAAAACGGCTGAGAAATGTAATCAGCAGATTACAAAGTGATTAAAGGGTTAGTCTACCCTAAAAATGCTAATCATTTACTCATCTTCATGTCATTCCAAACCTGTAGAACTTTCTTTCTTTAGGGGAACATAAAACTATGTCATGAAATTGAAATGAATGAATACTAGAGCTTTCAGGTTTCTATAAAGAACACAAAAGCACATGCCGTACAGTAGCTTTGCGTGAGAAATGAAAAGTGTCTCCTTTTGTGTTCTGCATAGGAGAAATATGGCAAATGCCCAGATAACCGAAAAAATGAAGGGGAAAAAAAAAGTGTTTATTGCCTTTATTTATAAATTCCTCTTTATCGTTTCAGTTATTTATTTTCAGGGCAATTAAGGCTGAAGGAGTTGACTTTGTGCAGTGTGTAACTCATGGTAGCTTCCAGCAGCGCTGGCAGGAGACAGCCTACAACATGTTCCACTTTGTCACCCTGTATGTGTTCCCTCTGCTGGTAATGAGCTTCTGCTATACGAGAATCCTTGTGGAAATCAACCGCCAGATGCCTCGTGGTAAAGGAAAGGGTAATTGACTTTTGCACTCTTCTGACATGGTACTTGTCATTGATAAACAGTGTGACTTTTGATGAAGAATTTACTTCTTACGATTAATAAGACAGGTTCTAGGACTGTCTTTAATATGGCTTTTTAATGTATTATTTCGAATGACATCCGTTTTAATGTGAAGAGTTTAGAGGCTGTTTTGTGTGAGGCTTCAAATCAAACAGCAGTACAGAGTTTGAGTGTCATATGACCAGAAAGCCTAGATTTTATTCTTCAATCTGGGTCTTCTGGGTCAGTTTTTCTAGTTTCTGGGTCAAAATGATAAGGCAGGTCACACAGCGCCATTGCCTAGTCTTCTTCTAACTTGCATTGGTTTTTGTAGGTGGGGAACCTTGTCTGAGACGCAGTGGAACTGACATAATCCCAAAAGCACGCATGAAGACCTTGAAGATGACCATCATCATTGTGGCGTCTTTTGTGGTGTGCTGGACACCGTACTACCTGCTCGGCATCTGGTACTGGTTTCAGCCTCGTATGCTGCAGGTGATGCCAGAATACATCCATCATGCTCTCTTTGTCTTCGGCAACCTCAACACGTGCTGCGATCCGGTCATCTATGGTTTCTACACACCCTCGTTCAGAGCGGACATAACCAGCTGCTTCAGCAGAAGAAATCAAAACTCTTCTCCCAAATCTTTGGACCGGCTCTCCGCAAGGCGAGGGGGTGCAAGCGGAGAAGCCGAGTCGGATCTGGGAAGTGGTGACCAGAACAGCGGACAACAAGCATAGAGGATCACGACACCTCATCGAGCTAGATTTATCCCTGTGAACATGAAATACAGGACGTTTACTCTGTATCCAGGCATCTGCATGTATATGCTGCTGATGGTGTCCTTATATTATAAGCAAGTTGCTTAAATGCACTTGAATATGGAAAAGCAACAGCATCACATTGTGGTTTCAAGCTTGGATATCTTCTAGAAAGACGTAACTACAGGTAAATCTGAATGTAAAGGACCAAATGACAGCACAATGCCTTTGGCAATACTTTGAAATTGAGATATATTTGCCATTCTGGAACAGGGTTATAAATATACAGTGCCTCGTGTACGTGTCTGGAATCAGTTAATGAGGATCTCTAATTAATTAAATCTCAGAGTTCAGAGTGACAACCCCAGCTAAAAGGTTGCTTATCTGTCATTTCCTCTCTACGTCCTGATTAGGAATATCACTTAATGTTTTACAATGGCCTTAGCTCATGAATCATTCATTTCTATAAAAATGCTGTCATGAATGTTCAGGCTTACACTGTTTATCTGTGGAAGCACCGTAAATGTTCTTCATGGAATTCATCCGGTTGTGTTTGCAGTGTATTGTGGTGAGGATGATGAAGATGATGATGACGATGATATGCATGATGTGCCATCGTTGTGATGAAAAATTAATGTGGATGGACCATACAGCCTTAAAGGGATAGTTCACGTAAAACTAAAAATGTTAGCTACGCGTCCATATTGTTGCATTTGTATGCTGTTATTCTTTCTGAGGAAAATAAAGAGAGAATTTTAAATGAATGATCAAATCTTTTCCAGACAAAGAAAGTTTGTATTAAATCACAAGCTGTCAAGTTCCATATTTGCTCACAGTTTTATATTACTTATGCTGCAATCCATGATTTTTTTAGAAGCCGTGCCTCTGTGTAAGGAACAGGCAATATTTTGATTGACATCAATCATTTCAAAAGTGATTTTCATGCTTTATGTTGAAAACGGCAAAAAGCAGTTTGGTTTTAGAATAAGAAATGAATTGAACTGAGGTCAGAATAATAATTAAAGGTCAACTCAGAGAAGGAAAATCAAACGGAAGGCTGCTCGATGGCTGTTCAGAAGTGCTTGAAGAGATTGATTCATGGTTGCATTAAACAAGGTGTGTCTAGGAAATTCACTGGACAGTTATGTGTCCAAATACGTTGTGTGCAGGGCTGGGCGTTAAATCGATAACGATAATTATAGAGCGATATAAATTTCCTTGATGCGATAACCAGAGTTCGATGAGTGTTCGATGTAATGTTTACGAAGCAAATGCAGAACGAAAGAGCGCTAGTCATTTGAAGCGTGCCACTCAAAACGTTTATCCCTTCGGATCAAAGTTCAAACAGCTACTAAAGTGAACGGGGTACGAAACTCGTTCGTTTCAGTGGCTTGAGAGGATGGTTTGCGCGTGTATTTCTTACCAGCTGATAAGTCACGCTCAGTCTCTTGAGTTCAACAAGAAAAACACTGTTCGCTACGATAGTAAGAAGACATTTTAATCTACAACTCGCCCCAATTTACCATATATTTAATATAGTAACAATAACTGCACTATGGTATTGAGTCAGAAATGTGGGTATTTGTGTCCAATTTTATTGTGTAGACATCAATGCCAATATTATTAATGTAAATTTAACTGTGATAATAATAATGTAAGACTAAATGTATGCTACTGTGGAAGACTAGTAGTTTATAAAACATCTGTAAACATTTTTACAGATATAACTGATATTTATAATGAAATTTGCATCTGTATCCCGACTAAAGCTACTATCAAATGTATATTTCTAAGAGACGGAAATATGTTGTATTATTGATATTATCATGTTTGCAATTTGAAACAGTATCACTCAGCACACGCAGAACAAAGAAATGTCGTGATAATTATAGAAATTGGCTGATGATTTTTTTTAGCTGTAATACCTGGGATTCTTAAAGGGCATTTATGCTGTATACATGTTAGCTGCCTTTCCCTCCATGTTTGGTCAAATTAATAAACAAAAGCTTCGATACACATAAAAAGTATCATTAGGTTATAGTTATAGGTTCTAGTTTGCACTGACTGCTTGTCCAGTAAGGTTGATTTACAGGCTACAGATAAATGGCTAGACAGCAGGCTAATAGATAAATGTCTCAACAGCAAAAACGTCACATTAAATTCATCAATGTTTGCTAATCCACTTCGAGCTGCATTAAATGTGTGTAAAATGTCTGTGAAATCCTAAACAAATCTCATTTCAGTCTGACCGCTCAGATTGGATTTTGCTTAGCTGGGGCACTAGGGCCCTCACAGACTGCTGGGTAAACACCCCTGCTGGAGCAACATCCAGGTACTGACCAGACTCAACCCTGCTTAGCATCAATGTACAACCAGATGAGAGCCGCAGAGCGACAGCCGCTGGCACAGTTATGTTACATCGTTTCTTTTGTAAAACAAAGTGTTGCGTGTTTACTGGTGCAAAGTTCAGTACGTTTATTTTGTACAACATTTGTAACTTCTAAATTCTCATTAGCTGTGTTTCCACTGTTGGGCCAAAAGCAAGTGTGATAGCGCGTGCCAGAGCCTGTTCCTTCAGAGGTTTCATCTGGCCCTGGTCCAAAGCAAGCCTGGTTTTGAGGAGTCATGAGCATTTTCCATAACATCAGGCCAACAAAAAAAAAAAATACATTTCCAGTTGAAAACTCACTTTCAGGCATCAGTGAGTGTTTGAAATACAGTTACTTCTAGTGGGGATTCTGCCAGAAATGTATTACATGCTAACCATTGACATTATAACTCAAGTTTTCTGTTTGTAATTTCTCTCCGTTGCTCTGGCATCATTACTATTTACATTATTACTATTAGTAATAATTTTATGCTCATGCTTAATATGTGAATTCGATGCCATTGTTTTTAAAGTTCTTATAAAAGTTTTTATAAAACTGTCAACAATATTTTTTACAATATTCTTAATATACTCATGCACTGATGTTTGAAATATAAATGCCATTAATGCCTTACAAACATCTGACTGTAAAATTCTTCATCTTTCATTTTAATAAAATCAGGTTATTCACTTTTAGTTTACTTTTCTGTTAGTTGCAAGTTTACTAAAATTAATTATACGTCACTCTCTCTACAGTAATCTTTCAACAGTTTCCCCAAACGCATCCAAATGGACGCCTGTAGCTGGCATCAAATTTGAAATAAGCCCATTTAGTTTCAAAATATCTTATGTTCTCTATGTTCTATTGCGAATATAATACTGGCTCAAGTGTTTTAATTTTCATTTTATTCAAATTAAAAAAAACCTCCCGGCATTTCCAGAATTTGGGTTGTAATACTGTTTGTTTCTATATGTGCTACAATCTAAGGTGCCACTTTAGCACGAAGCAGAGGCTTGAAAAGAAAAGCAAGATGCGCAGAACACACTTAATTAGTTTGATGCAAGATTTGGAATGTTTGAGTATATAAAATGTGAAGGTAATGTAAGATATCAGTTATGCCCTTGTTTATTTAGATGTACTGTATGTTACTGTGCATTTATCCTTGATGAAAGATAAATGAAAAGATGACAAATGTTTTCGTAACGTTTTGAGAATTTTAAGATGTTTTTTAAATTTTAATGTTCCTGTAATGTTTGCCTAAAATGAACGTTCCTAATGCATTAAAAAACTGGACGTTTTCGACATGTGCAAAACATTCTGAAGTAACGTTTTCATAACTTAAGGGGAATGTTAGCATGATGCTCTGACAGCTCTTTTTTGTTAGCTGGGAAAGCATTGCATTCTAGCTTTCTACATTTCTTCTCATAAAACTTATTGTATCGTGGTCTGTCTGAATACTTGATTTTGATTGACTGGCATGTTGTTTATAAGTGGAATTATTGACGACAGGCCGTTGAATTATTAGAAAAATAACACACACCTGAGGTAGTGATGCAGCCACAACTAAAAGGCTGCTAGATTTTATCCATGCTAGAGTGAGAGTGAGAGAGAGAGAGAGAGAGAGAGAGAGAGAGAGAGAGAGAGAGAGAGAGAGAGAGAGAGAGAGAGAGAGAGAGAGAGAAAAGCATTCATTCAGTATTTTTAACATTTTGGGGGGCTGCATCAATTTTAAACATTATTCAGTGAAGTGCAATAGTGCCGTTTTCAGGCATGCATTTAAATGAGCGTGACATGTGACTTGTGTTGTGAGACGTCGACAGCTCTGACAGGTGCTGCATCTAATCACATCTCTACAGTGATCCCAGCCTTATCCCTGCACACTAATGCATGTGTAACAATCACATCACAGCACACGTCTCTGCCATTACCTTCTGAAAGACAAAAAGAAGTTGCCCGCGTTCCTCCATGTGATTAGACAGAATTGAATTTACTTTAAGCAAAATGAAACCAGCCGCTCTAACGGATCCAATCACTTGCCCACAAAGGCTATTTCTTAAACTACACTTAATGAAAGTAATGAACACAACAGAAGTACACTAGAGACAGGACACAGCCTGATCTAACAACATGATTACATTCTTATGAGCTACTTTATGAGCTGCACATGGCAATAGACCCCTGTTTAGTTACCGCAGATACTTTCTTAAAGCATACATCTCCGGCTGTGACATAGCAGTAGTTTATATTCAAAGTACAGCTACTTTAATGTGAGCCAGATGAAGGATTTACATACAGCAATATTTTTATTACTATTTTCTTATGAAATCAGTATGCACGCATTTGTATGTCTTAAAGTAATAAATGCACAAGTTTACAAATAAAAAACAACAAATGAACCAATTATTGCTTATAAATGAAATAAGATGACCAGAAATATTTTTATTTATTATTCTTTTTTCCGAGAATAACAAACCATCCCAGAACTTTCTGACTTTCTGCAGACTTTCTTTTTCTTCTCTACTCTAATTCCACAAAATAAATTCAGTTTTCAGAAGAACCAAAAACAATACCGACACCGATCAAGCAAATAAATATAGGAAACAATTTGATTTCATCATCCTATCTGTTCTGCCACTGTATACAACAACGTAACAAAAACTAACAAATAAAAGTAAAGTTGTGGAGAGACTCATGAGTTTATAAGATCTGCCTGCATTGTTAATCCTTCAGAGCTTTATGGAAAGCAATTTCCACTAACCATAGAACGCACTCTCATTGGGCATTTCAATGAATTGTTTATTACCGACAGCTTTGTTTTTCATCAATCTGGTTTTAAAGAACTTTCTGATGTTCAGATGTGTTTTGACTGTATAAGCTGTCAAGTGGAGCTTTAGCCAAAGCTATTAAAAAAAAGCTTTGATCATCATGTTTTCAGTCACATCTGCATCTAGAGTGAAATCAATAAAACAGCCTTCAATAGACACTCCGAATTCTGATTCCCATCCAAAAGGTTTTCAATATCCAGTCGCCAAACCCTTGAAATTCCTGACTAAGAATTCAGTGAGGCTCACGTACACATTTCTCTCATTCAGAAATAGCTCTCTTCCCTCAAGATATGTGCTAAATTCATTTAGCTTAAGGAAAGACAGCACCCCAGTAAGCTGCGGCCTCCAATTCATTAAAGTCTGAAATCCCTGTCTGCAGCCTAAAATGCATTCATTTGAGAAATGCAGATATCTTAAAATCATCACAGTTAGGTTTTATTTAAATGGATTCTCATCCATACAATAGAACTGTATTGTGTTCAGTCCCACTGATTCACAATACTGCTTTATTACCATTGTGCCTTTGGGCAAGGCTAAAATCCGAGGGGACTGTACCCGTGAATAGGTACAAGAAAAGGTTTTTTAGTATTTGTTAGGTAAAAATGAAGGAGCAACTTACAGTGGTGAATTTTATTGCATAAGGATTTTCTTTTTGTCATTTTTACCTTCCCTTTTACCTCTCAGTTCTCAGTGTAATTCAATTCAATTTTATAACACTTTTCAGGATTCAACGCTTCACAGTTTCCACTTGACATTCAGAAGTATCCAATGCACATAAATTCTATATGCAAAACTGAATTAGGTTTCATTAATTTCACTGAATTTTCATCAGTGCAATACTGAAACAATCTATCAATAAATATCAATACGATAATCAACAATGATCAATTATAAATTATTATTTTTTTTACATTGTAAAATGAAGCACTATTGAAAGTATTTGCCATAAGACAAATGATGATTTAAAAAGAAAAAGTAGGTACATGATTCAAATAAAATGGCATAATACAAAAAAAATTTTTTTCTACCATTTTCTATACTTTCTATTTCATGTGAAATGTGATTTTACTGCAGGAGAACAAAACCTACTGTCTGTTTTTTCTGTGAGTTAAACAATGTGTGCAGCACCATCATCATTGTGTTAGACTCCAAATGAGATTTAATTTCAAGGTCAGAAAAGCAGAAGTGGTAAAACTGTAAGTTCCTTCCTAGCAGTGCTTGTTAGAGATGAGTCATTCCCTCAAAGACCCCACACAACCAGCGAACAAATACACAGCTTGCTGTGATGCTGACTTGTGCGTCAACGGCATGTGCAGATCATCCAATCATACAATGAACGATCACTGAAGGGCCTTAGTGTGAGTGTGCACACGTTTATGAGGAGATGAGCACCTGCCCTTCTCACTTCTCTTCCTGCAATGCGTCATTTATCGTCTCTCTTCTGTAAATCTGTCTCAGTGACTCTGGCGATGACACCGATGATGTGTCACCATAACAGCTCTAATACAAGCAACCAAACATCAAAGAACTATTTACTTTGACAGATCATCTATCCAATTTAATGAGGCACAGAAGTTACCATCCAGTTTTTTGAGCAGGCGTCAGGCATATTTTTGAGAACAAATCTTACTCAGTGAAACCAAAACTTAACTCATGTTTAAGTATACAGTGAGCAGGCATTTTTGGCAGTAAAACAAAAAAAAAGGTTTACACATAAAGAGGGGGAAATGAGCATAAAACCCTGGGGAAAACTGTTTGCTTTTGCTGCTGAAAGGTTTGTGGTAATTTTTTAAATGAAAGAAACTAAAATTTGCATTCAGAAATAATATAAATGAATAAAAAAAATAAATGAAAGAAGAAAATCACAATTAAAACATTTATAATTGTTATAAATAATTGCTGTTTCTAAAAATGCTGTTCTTTTGAACATTCTATTCATAAAAGAATCCTGAAAAGAATCCTTTCTGGACACCAAATCATCATATTAAAATTATTTCTGAAGAATCATGTGACGCTGAAGACTGGAGTAATGAATGCAACTGCAGCTTTGCCATAAAAAAAACAAACAAACATAAATATAAACACACACATATATACATATGTTTTTTTCCTTTTTCTGATTGTAGCAATGTTTCACAATATATTTTACAGTATTATTGATTTTACTGTATTTTTCTCTAATACATTTAACCTCAGTGGACACTGATTAGAGGCTAAAAATCATAATCAAAAGTAATTAAAGATTGTGTTCATGTTTTACCCCACAGAGAAGGAAAAAATAAGAAAATTTAGCTGATTTATTAAATCAAATATATATATATATATATATATATATATATATATATATATATATATATATATATATATATATATATATATATATAACATAGAATTATTATATATAACTTCATTGTGTGCAGTCTACTTAAATATGCAAAACAGAAGTTTGTATTGGGTCTACACGGATAATTTCCCTAGGCATTAACAGAATCTGAGCAGGGGATTTTTAATTCCCAGCACGCATTACATGGGATTGAATGGCATGAGTTAATTTTAAAATTAGGCCTCAATGAGTTTTGAGTGTTGTTCTTTTTGGCTGTATTCTAATTTGATGTGGACCAGCAAAGCAATGTGTTGCAGCAAGAGAAGAGTAGGGTTTGCAGATCATGGCTGCAGACACTGTGGTCTTTCAGCATCTGCACACCATGTTTACTTGTTTGACCTTGAATACATGTAATGTCTAAAAATAGAGTTCATGGCCTTAGAAGAAAAGGGAAAGACAAGGTCATCTGTGTCTATGGGGTCAGAAAACCAACATATTTTCACTGATCCTTCTGAAGGAGAAACACAAAAAGCAAGCTTTCATTTAGGTATAAGCAAGCAAGTTTGAGACCTGCTAGTCAGGACCTGAGGAATATTGTCACTTATGTTTATTTTAGACCGGCCTTGCTTAGATAAACCTAATTATATAGACAGAGTGAGATCGGATAGAGATCAAGTGTACATGGCTGAAAAGCAGTACTGTATGTCTGTATATAATCTAGTAGGATACTGAATTCAGACTGAAAATAAACACACAATCTGAAAGCTTGACCAAAAAGAATGGAAAAGGAAAAGCATCTGTGGTTCCATTAAGAAGCTTAAAAATTGAACCTTTTTGCACTAAACAATAATATTGAATAGTGGAAAAATGTTCTTCACGATATAGATTTTTTAGTCACTGTTCATTAAAAGAGTGTAAAAGACAAATATTGACTACATATTGACTACATATATGATACTTATACTTATGATACGGAGCCACAAACTACTTTGTGTCCCACAGAAAATAAAAAGTACATATCAAGTTGCCATTCATTTCAACTTAAAACCCTAAACGAGTCTCTAAAATAAACACAACAACAGTGACATAAAAAAAAAGACAAGAATGATAAAGGAGTGACATTTACCTATAAGTTTAAGGGTGTTGCAAGAAATCTGGTTACATCTAAAAAAAAAAAAAGTTTGTGTATTTCATTTTAAAATGTCTCTAAATCTAAAAAAGGAATAAACACGATAAAGCAAAGCAAACTGCCAGTAATCATAAATATTACATGATTCGTAGAGGCTAACATGAACCTTAAGGTTATTCTTTAAAAGGTGGCTTCCCTACACTGATAACAGTGGGCTGACATTTACAACTAATGTCACAGTGTATTGGGAAGGCTCTCATAATTTGTGATCCCTTCGTGTTTAATCAGCCGCCTGCTTACAGTCTGAAAATCAGACGAGAGCGATTATTTGAAATTATGAAGAAACATGAGCCCAAATTACTTAAATGAGCTCAACTATAACATTAGGAGACAGCAATTACTCGACGCAGGTGTGAGGGTCTGTAATTGGAGTTTTTTTGTGGATCCTGTCGCTCAAAACAACTAAAGATGCTATTGCTTTGAGCACTTTAGTTTTATTAACAGTTATATTAACAGAGATTAAATAAATCATGATACAAAAACGTCTACGGGCAAAAACACGATGGGTTCATGTAGCTCTGTTTGTAGAGCGATGTCTTATGAGATGCGATCAGGAGTTTGTTGTAATAAGGTACTTGCACAAATGAGCTATGGGTTGTTTTTTGTTGGAGGACAGGCTCGCTGAGTGAAGCCATAAGATTGACGAGTGAATGAATGCATCGGACATGAATGATGGACTATTTATATGCACAAGATGGACTGCACACACCTGATCGACAGAAACCAAACCACACAGGAATGAAAATTGTATACTGTTTCTAGCATCCCTAATTCTCACCATTTTTTTGCTCCTACCTCATAAAAATTCCTCCTCTTGCTCAATCTGTCATCTCTTTCTCACTTTCATTATCTATTTGTTCTGTTTTCCTCGCACTGTTTTCACAGCTCTGTTTTGGGAGGTGAGCAGAAGTATATAAGAAGCTTTTGAAGTGTCAGTCTTTCACATTAAGCATGCTCCAGTGACGCATATAAAAAGTACATAACTACATCAGAATAGCAAGTGACTATAGCAAGTGTTATACATTGTGCTATATGCTGGTATACATATAAAATGAATAAACTGAAAAAAATGTGTTATATATATATATATATATATATATATATATATATATATATATATATATATATATATATATATATATATATATATATATATATATATAAATAAAATCACAACATCACAAAATGTAAAAAATATATATAAATATTTTTTATTACAAAAAAATATTTAAATACTAATGAAACTATGTATATTGTGGTACTGGATAGGGAAAGGATGATTTTGATTAAAGATGATTAAAAGATAATTATTTATTCAACAAAAGCTTCTGAAATCTAAATATTTTAGTATGATCTAATATAATCATCTAATACTGATTGAATACAAACTGAATGTGTTGAGACTGCACAATACACATAATTCAGGTGAGATGTAGCCTCGAGCTCTGCAGATACTTCATAGTGATTACATGCAGTGTATCTCACAAATGTGATTGCATGCACATAATTGGTAAACACACTAGCCTAATGCTGATTGTGTGACAATGTAATTCTTTTCTCCAAGGATATTAACTTGATTTAATAAAAACAAGGAGGCATTGGACATTAGGCAGCATTCAGCCATCCATTTAACAGCTCAGGTCAGTCATCAGGGAGCTCAAACGCAAAAAAAACCTGGGGGGCCCTAGTTAGGTGATTTTCTCCACTGGGGGCCAGTCAAGCTGTTACAGCAAATGCATGTTTGTTACAACCAATGCCACATCGCACCACATATGTGCTGGAAACAAACTATGTCCAAAATTGCTCTCCATACAATACTGTCGCATTCAATATATGGGAAAATACAGGATATAGTGAATAAGTGACACAGCAACATTCATATATCACACACATAATGCCTACTCTCTAGTGAGCTTGAGACAACTTTTTTAAAAGCAATGTTCTTGAAATAATCTAAATTAACACCAATATGGAGATTGCAGTGCATTTATAGTGTATATGAATTAGCACTGCCATAGTGCTGTAAGGTCCACATGCTGGCCCAAGGAAACCTTCATCTACCACCAGAGAGCCATGCCATTGAATTTAGGTTAAATCCAAATCTGACTACATTTTTTATGACCTCGAATTCGGATTGAAATGCAAATAGGTTGTTTTTCTGTTTCTAATGAGTATTTTTCTGATATTCGAATGTTTTAGTTAACTCTAACTTTAGTGCTCGTGTTGCTAGCCAGGACACAACGTAAATCTACTACAATCAATATTTACAGAGCAAAACAAAATATATCAGTCAGGTAAATATCTATTATGCGAATTCAAAGATATCAAATCATATTAATATATCAAATTCTAAAAGTAATAGTAATAAAAGTAATAATATAGATACCTGTCCTTAGGAAATACATAGTGTGAAGTGTAGAGACACACACTACCGGCTTTCTGTACACAGAGAAACATGGCTTTTGGCATGATTAAAAGGGAGATATATATATATATATATATATATATATATATATATATATATATATATATATATATATATATATATATATATATATATATATATATATATATAGCATCGTCACTCATAACAATGATCCCATCATGCAAGATTAAAGGCAGCTGCCAATGGCAAGGTTCCATTAAAGATAGCTAATAACAAGTAAAATATTTGCAATTATGTCTCCTAGGTGGGCATAAAAGACTTCTTTCAGATATGAAACTGATCTTAGAATAAAAACTAAGGAAAGTAAGTTCAAACTAGAGAACAAGCATGTTGTGAGTTGGCATAAATGGGATTTCTCATGTGAATGATTCACAAACAATCTTCACACATCTGTGAGAAAAAAATAATTAGTGTTTCAACTCACATGTGCTGATTTCCAGAGCCAGTGCATCAGATTTCTGTTTAAGACTGTTGAAAGTGAAAACAGGTGATTGTTACCTCAGGAGGTATTTATAACGAACCTTACAAATTATTTGGTTGGTGTGATTAAGTCATATTCAATATGTTTTTGGCTTTTAGAACCACATTTGTACGTTAGTTGAACATAACCTTTTTTCTTTACTGCGCAGCATTAGTACCAAGGTTAATTGCCTTGTCAATGTTGCATTTCTCATGGCTTTAGAGAAATCATTATCTCCTAAATTGAACAGGCTTGTAACTTAATTAGTGATTTATGATTTATTACAGAAAGATTGAGGCTTGCTGTGAGATTTTGTTACGTAGATAAATATATATGTACAAAACTATGACTCAAAACAAAATAACAGATAGATAACACAAGACGTTTCCTCTAACAGTAGAAATTGTTTATCCAATCCAATCCCCTTATAAGTCCATTGCGGCAATGAGTCACCAGTACTGATGACACAACAGAGCATTTATTAATGAGCTGAGGAGAAATATCATCTGCCATTTCTGCTGAGCTCAAGGTTTGGGAGAAATGCCAAACAGAAAATGAATCGGCCAGTGGCACTGGCTACACTGTCAGATGATGCATATTTTTACCATGTGCCTTTGAAAGGCCACTAAACACATCTGCAAATAATTGGATCCATAAATAGCTTCTAATACAGGCTGGGTGACGGCTGAAATTAACACCAATGGGTCACAGCACTGATTATTTTTTAAGTATGGAGACAAGCCCCCCAGGCAGCATTGCCCTGATAACCTGCTGCTGAGAAAAACAAGCATCTTTGTGATGCATATCACACATGCAGGAGAGTATGTGAATATCCACAGATAGTGATTTGGCCATATGCATGAGGCACTTTCAACGCACGATTCATTTTGCTTTTATGCAATCGTTTAATCGGCAAGAATCTAATCAAACACATCAGTTTGAACAAATTGACAATGAAAAAATAAACTAATTTATTAAGAAAATCACCCATTTAGTTCCTGAACAAATCTACTGAATAAAAAAAATGTCATTGACTCATATGTTGCCATCTACTGACTTAATGAGGCAACATGAAGAATCACTAAAAATAACTAGCTGATCTTATGAGTGTGCATATAAACAGTACACCAAATAAAAACGAAAACTTGTATACGGAAAAATTGATTTCCCATTTGCACGCCAAACATGTGTGTGTCATATATACTCCAAAGTCCAGAAAGTCAAAAATGACATGTAAATAGAAGAGCATTTTACGTGGTATATTTATACTATACTGTACAACTACTACCACTGTTGAAAAAAAGGGTATGTTTTGGAGCTGGGATGCTGGTTTGAGCGCAATCCTTCGCTGGTTTATGCTGGTCCTTTGCTAGTCATGTGCTGGTTCTAAGCTGGTCCCACCAGCTAAACCATCAAAGGACCAGCATCAACCAGTAAGGGACCATCTTAAACCAAATAATGCTATTACATTTTACTATAACATAAAGCTTTGGATTTCCATCGATTAAGTTAATTTGTAGAGTATACTCTAGGTGTGTATAACTGCAGTTAAACCTGGTTCTGCTGCATTAATCTAAACCTATGGAGAGCATCAAATATTTGTTCATGTATTTTAGACACTAAAAAAAGACCATAACCATAAACAAGGGAGATCCATAACCACAAATGAAGGCATGTGGGAGTATCTTTAGTGGTCTGTGTACCATATTATATTACCCAGCTGTTGCTATTTTTCTAAAGAATGAAATGTTCTCATTAGCAGAACAGCTTTATGACATGAGGTTGGTCTTCTTGAGATAAATAATTGCATTTCAATCTATGGATGTTCAAGGACAAAGCAGCTTTGAACTTCTGAAGGAGGAGGGGAAAACAAAGCAGCACAAGCTCAGGGTTGTGTGAGTCCATGAAAGAAATACAGTCACACACCTTCACTTGAGATACAGGCTTGTTTGTGCATCATTTTGTTTGTTCAGGATCTTCACAGTACTACATGGTGACTTTTAGCTGACATTGCCCATGTGAATGATGCTCCTTGTCGACTGCTGAGAACACATTGCACGTGTCGTGTAGGACGAAGTGCAAACACATGCTGACAAACGAATGCACTCGCAGCAATCCCGGACCTTATGTTCGGGAATATGTATAAATCAGCACCAAGAGACTAGCAGAAATTACATATAGCTGACAATAATAATTAAATGCATAAATTAATGATCATAAAATGTACTGTTTTAGCTCTGTCTTGGTTTTGCAATTTTCTACAGGATTGCACTGACTAAGAAAACGGCAACAGAAAGAGGCTGAGTGAAAGCAAAGGGTGCTATGGGAGGTAAAAATGACATGTTGCAATGATAGAAGTGTAGGAGATGCTGCAACTTTCCAGAAATAACCAATCCGCGTGGAATTTAGGGAAGGGGGAAAGAAACTGCGCGCTGTGATAGACAGCATGAGCGCAAACAACAGCAAGAGAGCGATCACGTGGAGAAGGAGAGCTGATAGGATGCAAAAATAATAAAGACAGCGGCTATGCAAATACATATGAAAGACAATAGAGAGCCACTTGGCACTTTTCAGACAGCTTACCGGAGCAGCTTACCTCGGTCTGCCTGATCTTTGTATAAACATGAGTGTAATTACAGCTCGGGGGCTCATTATGAAGAAGGAAGGTGTGTCTCATGAAGACAGAGGATGATGATAACGACCGCTGCAGGACAGAACAGACAGCAGACAATGTGAAAGGGCAAAAGATACAAAGACAAACACCCTGAAAAGAGAGAACGGGGAGGATTTATAGTACCTAGGTAAGACACATTAACAACAGGACTAGAGGTCTGTGCCAAACAATGCTGGGCTGGAATTAGAAAATGAGAATTAAATGGGAAATCGCACGCATAATCAGGCATAAAATGTCTGACAAAGAAATACAGATGCATTGATGGGGGATAAATTAAGGAAAGGTGAAGGAGAGTAACATGCCGTATGCAAATCTCCCTTCCTCTTCACACACAACGCACTCCTGCACACACTTTATTAGATTCAAGTCTCTGGTGCTTCTTGTTATTTATTGTGAGGTCTTCAAACTGAGGGTTAGAAAAGCATCCTTGAGTTATTCCTCAGAGATAAACTTGTATTCAGACGGCTAAAGCAGGCAAATGGATCATTGGCCTGGAGTACTATTCTCTGATTTCTGGTTGTCCGTATAATAATAACAAAAGCATCGAAGACATCCAAAGGAAACTGTGGTTTAGTATTCTAGTTCTTAGCTTTTAAATAGAAAAAGAGAATACGTAATGGATATGTAAAAAATTACCTTATTTAACACAATCAGGTTATAATAATAACTACTGTATATGACGCACTCTGCAATATTACACCAAATGGAATATTTTCACAGCTGTGTTTAAAAATAAATGTGGAAAAAAAGAAAATTTATTTTAAATAGAACACAGACAGATTATATTATATTTGGCTAAATAAATGGCACCTAATAAAACATTACAGAACTTATATGCAATATAAAATGCAGCATTAAAATTGCCAATAAAAAAAAATAATCTCAACTGCATTGTCCTTAATCCTGTTCATAAACAGTCAGACATTTTAGTGTATTAAATCAAAGCAGGTACAACAAAGGGGAGGCAAAAGAGAAAGAGGTTGTTATTGATTGGGGACTGGAGTGTAAATGTACAGCCAGCAATATACCAGGAGACCAGAAGCCCCATTTATCAATTCAACAGCGCAATATCATAAAATGGAAATAAGAATCAAGTCAAACGTAGCTACTGCATACAAACCTTAAGTAGCTTTTATCGTTTGTAGCAAAGGCAATCCTGTAATACACTGCAATGTTCTAAAAAAATTATAATAATTCAATTATAATGATTTTATTTCAATTGTGTGTGCCACAGGAATGTTTAAGCACAAGACACACTGCAAGACTTTCGGTTGTCCCAGTTGACGAACAACTGACTTCTTGAAAAAGTCACTGTGCTTTCTGATACGCCACGACTGTTTCACGATGCCAATCTTACGTCTGGGACCGCCGAAAATCGCACAGTGTGTCTTGGGTTTTATGCTTATTAGAGTATTCTCGAGGTTTTGGAACAGAGCTCTAGACAGACTTAGATTGATCTGCTAGTGACAAATGCAATGCAGGTGTGCACTGCCTTCACAATGGACTTTTCAGGAGATCAGAAAACTGCAGAAAAAAAGCATCTCTTCCACCCATGACAATGGCGCTCTCTGGGTTTGCCTTTTTGCACTTTCATAAAACGTAAAAACAACTTCTCTCTCTCGCTCTCTTAGATGCATGCAGAGAAAATAGGACCCTTGAGATGAAATTGGATTTTAAAAAAGCTACTTGACTTCCGACAGAAGTTTACACACAGATATAAATGAAGACTTGTCAAGGTTGCAAGTTCCTACCTCTTTCTTCGCCTTTCCCCAATGTCACAAATAATAGTTACTTCAACACCTAACAAATCAATAAACCAGGACGCTACAAGTATGAGCTGATCTTCATATATATTCATGCATCTACCGCGAAATTGTCAGGAACATACTGTATAGAAGAATGGAAGAAAATGAAAGCTGAATTTACTTAACAGAAGTCAAAATGAAAAGGTCAATAATATAACACATAAATTTAAATATACCTAACATGCGATTCGGTAATACACAGAGCTGTTTAGTTTACACTTTAGAAGCCAAGCCTGTACAAATGATCTGATAAGATGTTAATTTGGTCTTGGTTAAATGATATAATCTTCTCTAGGTGCTAGTTGGCATGTGCATCACACAATCAATCAAAGTGAAGCCTAACACACCCCCTTTATCTGCACACGTGATCAGGGCCATATAAAAGTGCCTGTTATAAGCACCTAAATGTAGCACCTAAACACAGGGCTTTGGGCTTTTGATTCTCACTGGCTTGACGCTGCATCTACTCCTCACAGCTGGAGATTCATTTGGATCTATAGGGCTAAACAACACACCAATCACAGAGAGGAGAGAACAATAAAATAATAGCAGGAAAGCAGACACAAATGTGTTATTAGTAAACGTATGAGTGACAGGGCAAATGATTTGTTGTTTCAATTCAACAAATTCTTGGAAAGCATGAGTTGCTGCCCATTGTAACATACCTAAGAATAAAGTATGGGAGGTAAACCTTTTCCTAATAGGTCTTTGACGGCACTAAAACATGTGGTGTCACATCAGGAGACATCTCTAGGGTGAAGACAGGAGAGGCTCGCAGGGTGAGGTTTCCATGGCAACAGCAAAAGGGTCGAGAGGCTTTGTGTGTGTGTGTGTGTGTGTGTACAGGCAGGTTCAAAAGAATTGTATCGGTCATTCAGTCATGAAAAGAAGAGACTAAAACAGCAATTTAAGAGCATGTAAGAGAAATATGGATGAGACTATCAGAATGAAAATGATTTTGATAAATGTAACTTTGCAGTGCCCACTTATTAAAAGTCAGAAACATGAACAGCATTAGCATTAACAAAATTAGCTTTTCCTCAAGTGTAACTTAAGCCTCCATTTAATAGCGAGTAAGTAATTTGTATGGATCTGTGGGCATGTCCTTCAGGTATTCTAAGCATGTTGGAGCACCTGGCAAGTCTTTGATGATTTGATAAATGGTTGTCAGATTTTTTTTTAAAGAGGTTTTAATGTTGCTCCACCATTATCATCTATGGACATTGTTCTTCAATTCATTCATCGCTACTCTCTTATGAAAGCCAGGTTTCGCAAAAAAAAAAAAAATAATAATAATAATAACATGGTTACTGTAGTTAAACTACGGTAGCCAGAAATCAACCATGGTTTTGCTACAATAACCACAGTTTAGCACTTATACAAACGATAAGCAATATGCCAAAAACATGGTTACTACACTGGTGCATTTTCTTACCTCGTGGGAAATGACTTTTTTCTTTCTTGTTGTAATAAAACTACAGAGCCCACAAAGTAACATTCGCGTGCGTGACAGACCAAGTTTCTGTGTTTTTGAAAACACGAAAAATTATAAACCACATCCAGCTGTGAACGACTAACGCGCCTGCGCAGTGAGCGCGCGAACTATCCACAAGCGTTTTCTTGCGTAGAGGGTTTGTGCACGCGCAAACGCTTTCTAGCGCGTATGCGAGTCACTCTAACGTTTTTACAATTTTTGCATTTGTTTACATGGCTTAATAATAATGATAATTATATTAATAAGAATAATAATTGAAATAGAATGTATTATATTTTATAATATAATAAGATTTACATGCTTTAAATGTTCGATCAAAAGTAGCCTATTGCTATAGGTTGGTTGGAACTAGCTTTCTACTGAATTCTACAACCCTGAGCAAGACATTGTCTGAAAACAAGTCTTAATATCTAATACAATACCTTTGTTACTTTTGCAAGTAAACTCATCTTGATTTAATGGTGCCGTGAACTATTTTTACTGTAAAACAAAACCAATATACTGCAAACTTATTGTGGTATTAGTATAAGCCTGTGCTTCAGGACAAACCCTTCCAAAATAACAAGATGACATTTTCACTTAAATGCTAGCAGTAGAAATGTTATAGCTGAAATATGTGGCTATGGCCTGTTTAAGGAGACAGGTAGAGTACTGGCTGAGGAAGAGCTGTATTTTCTTTTATTTATGAGACAGAGCAGTGAATGGTTGAGCAGTTCTCTAATGTGCCGTCTATTTAAAGCAGGTTATTTAGAACGGCAGCAGGCATTTCAGTACACCTAAATGATATCAGGCTTTAGGCAATGATCAAAACAAGGGACAGCTTTTGTGAGGAAGAACTTGGCAGGGATAAAAGGTTATTATCTTATTCAGATGAAGCTGGAGGTGATGGGTAGAATGATAGTTGCCACTGATTCATGCATCTTAGCCATTAACAGAGTAGAGCAACATGATTTTAGAAACATGAATTACTTATATTCCAGGTGTGCTATTGTTTTTACTTGTGTGAGTGTTTTATTTTTTGATAGATCAATAAAAGCAGTACTTTACTATGCGTCACGATACAAGTAATCACACAAAAATATTTTTGCTCTTTTCTTTTATTTGGTTTCAGGCGCCCTGGAATTTGAACAAATTAGAAAAAGCAGAGATCTGAGACCGCGCTATTACAACAGTCACCTTAATCAAGAGAGAGCTCAGCAATGACATCTTGGAGTATTTCCAAAGACATTCCCATTGGTTGCTAGGTAAAAGACGGTCATCGTTATTCTCTTCAAACAGGAAAGGAATTAATCAAAGTCCATTCACGAGAAGACAACCGCTAGACAAGCTAATGATGCAATACATGCAGTATGTTGAAGGATCTAGACATTTTTGATTTGTGATCTGGTAAAGACCAACAAGCCAATTAGAGAAATGCTGTAAGATCGGAGGAGCAACATGATAAATGTGAATCACGAGCTTTGTTGCGCTGACAGATCAATTCAGAGACTGCAGTCTGCATATTAAGTCATTACCAGTTTACAAAACAACCACGCTCCATTTACGTTAGCATTGTTTAATCCCTTCATTTACAGTGGCTCTGTAATTGTCCATTCACTAGATCTCCATCTTTAATCTTTTTGGTTGGAGACACCACAGTCTCAAAGTGTTTAAAGCTTTTCAGGTTCAAATAACTCAAAAGGAAGTACATGTTAAAGCATTGTTTTTCCTCATTGGTTCTAGCCCTCAAACTCTACATCTCAACTATTTTTTTTTCTCTTTTTTTCTAACCAGCGGGTCATAATCCAAACAGACTGGGGATTCACTCATTTATGTGTGCTATTTAACCATTTGCAAAAGCGTTATCTGCACACTACACAAATCGAGTGTAATATAAAGGCAAATAAACGTAATAAATCCCAAGTCAGATCTTTGCCAGCCTGCTGCATTCAACCCGCTGTTTTTTTTTAGGTTCCTAACAAACACTTTCACATTCTCCTTCATCTGCTACAGAGAAATGAAAAACAAAACAGGCGTTTATCAAAATGGACAGGAAAAAAAGCAACAGCAATAATTAAAATATTAATAATAATAACATTACAAAAAACGAACATCAAAATGCTATCGTTCCAAACCAAGGTAGGTACCATGACAACTTTGTGAAAGAGAATAGAAAAAAAGTTCTACAAAAAGAACCAAATATTGTGTTTAAAATATGAGTAATCTAATGTTTACCGCTATACGAATCACGCTATACAGCTACAAATCTAAAATCCTCCCTTTTTCTTTCTTGGAACATTTCAGTTGTTTTAAATTAATATAAGAATGGGAGTTTTAGTCCATGGAAGGGCTGTTTCAACTGCAGTGATTGTGGGTAAACGTTTAACACTCATTTTGTTCAAAAGGTCAACCTGGAGTAGAGTAGAACATCTTCAGGAAAGCAGGTTTCTTTGCCTGTAAATCTTAAAGAATGATATCCTCATCTAGATCTACATAGTTAAAAGCCTCTTTGCTTTCTTGATAAGGATCAGTAAAAAAAAATCAAGTTCTTTGGTTCCATTCATATGTTACTGTATACACATAGTTCCCTTGACTTTTTGAAACGGTATCTTTGACCTCTACTGACTCCAGGTTTGACCTACTGTTGGCCAATCGCAAAAAAAACACACATTTATGCATTAACTCAAACATATACCGTACACTCATGTATGTTCCTGTGCTTTGGTAATGAAGTGTTACAAAAGATAAAGGGTATGAATGTTAAATATGAAAGAGATATTTGGTATTATTATTATTCTACTATTTGGCACGTTCGACTCAGTTATCATAAAGAGGACACAAATGTTCCTTCTCTCGTATCAACATATAAAATCTCCTTGAAAATATATCCCATTTTCATTTGGTTATTATTTAAAGGTTAAAAGGTTTTCAAAATAAAAATATGGCAGTTCACTGTCAAAAGAGGGAAAACCGAAAATGTTTGACTATTAAAGCATATTATTTTTGCTGATATTTGTGTGGTTATTAGGTTTCTTATTAAATCCATTTTATTGCAGCTTCCCCTTTTAACATGAACTGCAAAAACAAACGGAATGGCTTAGGTTCATCTAAAGAGGACACTGATATAAAGACAAATGAAAACCTTAAACATTTTTACATCTTTGGATATCATAAAGCTTGGTTTTCATATCAAAATCATTTTTGGGATAATCTGCTGCCATGCCTGTTCCTTTGGGAAAGAGAGAATGCAGTGGTTTCTCAGTAAACCCAAAATCAACCATCATCTCGCAGCTCCTTCAAGTTCCCATGGCAACCGATTTGGCATCTGGAGAAAAGACCAGTTGGTTTGGCTGGAAAGAATCACTTTGGATAAGCATCCTCTCGATGCCATCACATATTCCTTGGTGGAAAGCAAAATATCCTAAGCTTTTGGTTTTACAGTATTTTTTTGTATGTGTGGTATCCACGTGGAAAGGCCCAAAAATATCTAATTAAAATTCTCAAGGGTCCATGCTCTCCATGTGGAATTTTTTTCGTATCTCATCCTCTGAACAAAATAAATCCCTTTCTGTACCTGCTGTATTATCTTTTTCTTTGGAGTTTAGGTTTATCAGCACAGAGAGGAATCCACGGAACGGCTTGACAGGATCCTAATCATCATATCCGAAGCATACGATGGATCCGAGGTGTGTCTGAAGTATTCCACAGCTTAAACGCTTCTGTAGACATCTCGCAGGGAGGGGTTCCCAGACAGCTTTTGTCTGCTAAGGCAATATTTGGAGCCAGAGGACGGGCAGCCACGGTCACACTCTCCATGGCAGTCGACCAGATGGGCACCTGAATGCAGGTTCTGGAGGCAGCTGGCACAGGCACTGGCAGTGGGAAGAGTAGCGGGTATCTGCTATTTTTTGGCTGAGGTAGGCAAGCTTTATTAGCAGGGGGCTAATGTCAGCCCAACATAACATTCTGAGGTAGCTATCTTTGGAGGTACACAGCTTTTGGTGGGCATTATAAAGAATAGGAAAGAGGGTAAGGTGAGAAGAATCCATCACCTTTATGGTTCCTCTGGGGTAGAGCCTGCCTCGAGGCATGTACGGTGAAACATATAACAATCAATTTATCTGAACTCACACAACCACAAGCGAAGGCAAAATCAAGGCCACGTTATTCATCTTGGTATATCCGAGCTAAGGCTAACAAATGGAACAAGCTCTGTTCCCTGTAATCATTTCAACTGAGAATATGGCTTATTGTAGCTTGTTTTGTGAATCATGCAGTTCACTAAATCGCACATACTGAAGAGAAATATTGAGATTATTCAAACGGTCAGTCTTTATATTTGGCATCAGTTTCAGGCACAATGTAAGGCTACATTTTATTACCAGAGGACGCATTGCAAAAGGAAGTTTTGGTTTTAGCAGAAAGCCCTTTGGTAATAAAATATAAAGCGGGTTTGGTATCGTGTTTCGCTTCCATTGTGTGTTTATGCTCAGAAATAGTGCAGTAACTATTCGTAACTTAGCATGCTAGCATTAAAAAAATGACTACAGTATCTCCTAAGGCTATTATTTGGTGTTCTTGTGCGGACACATTGACAAAGATCTTTAAAAGGAGTCAAGTTTGATTCTAAAGGGAGTGAGCAAAAGAAACAAACGGGACAGCTCGATTAGCGAAATGTTTGTAGTTAAAATAGGCCCGTTTACACCTTTAAACAGTAGCAGCAGTTTAGGTGAAAGACTGGGCATGATACATATGGACTAAAGGGAATTTGGTGGGTAGGCTAGGCAGAGGAACCACAAGGAGAGAGATCACTGAGGCAGTGCTAGCTAACACTAATGCTAGCCAGTGCCTGTGCCTGTGCCTGGCAGACTGGATGAGTGCTGCTCAATAAGAACCTGGCATTGGGCCTGGCGATCTATATTTTGTCCCTAAAATAGAGAAAACAGCTGTTAGTATGGCAAGTTACGTTTTTACAAACCTTGACAATCAGAGCACAAGTTCAGTTCCAACTGTTGATACACAAGAAAAGGCTATGAGAAAAGTGTTTTGGCAGTGACTATTGAGTAAATCGTGCACTTCATCTGCTAACCACAGTGAATCTACTGAGGTAAGATATTCTGATGACAAAATCGAGAGTAGCATATCCATTCGATAACTGTTTTGAGCTAATATTTTTCCACAGTCGAGAAAATGAAACCAAAAAAAACGTTGCTGAGAAGCTCGACTGGAAGTCTTACTTGTGGAACCAGTTCAATGCCGTGAGCAGGTTGTGTTACTGCCGCTTTTGGGATGCCGTTGAGATGCCCTCCGTCTTCACCTTGTGGTACAGACCAGCTGTCCTGAGTCCCCTTCCTACAGAGGAAACTGAGGGGGAAAAAATCAAATGTATTTTTTATACTTGTACTCTTTCATCTTATTATGTATGTACATACACACATATGCATTATAAAAAAATAAATGTAATTGTTATTATATTGTATATTACATGTACATGACGTTATTATGTTTAATATTTTGTGAAGTGAATCAAAGATCCGTTACCTGCGCCGATATCCAAACATAAGAAAGAGCACACAGAAAATGATGCAGGCCATGCCAATGTGGATGCCAACCACAATGCTGCTCACCGAGCTCTCTACACCCCTGCAGTTACACTGAGTTTCCTCTCCTGAAGCAAAGAAAATCACTATTATACATTTGTATAAAAAAATGATACACAATCATATATGCCAAAAACAAACGCTAAACCACCTGCTCTGGTTTTAGCGCTAGTTCCGTCCTCGGCCAGTGAAACAAGTTTCTTTGAACAGTCGCTCTCTCCATTGCCATTATAGGCCACCAGTTTTACTTCATAAACAGCGCCGGGGTCTTAGGGGGGAGAAATGGAAACTGTCAGTATCACACACACACACACACTGCAAATCAATCAAAGTTACTGATGCATTTGCTTCACACATGCACAATCTAATACATATTCATTGAGCTGGTTTTGTTGACTCTGCAGTCACAGTAGAACTATTGATCAGCTGAGTCATGGTGCTCGAGGTCCAGTGTAAAACCTCCTGGCCATTACGGTCCTTTTACTTGTGCAATTTTCTTGTTATGCGGTGTAGAATCTGTTTTTTGTCAATATCTCAATTTCCCACTCTCCTCTGACTTCTCTGAATTCACACATTTGTCACGTAACAATGCCAGGAAATACTTAGAGGAGCATTTGTTCTCTAGTGTTCATGATTTGTTTCAGGTCTGCTCTTAAGTTGGGTGAGTGGGGCAATATTTCAGCTGTCACTGTAACAGGTTATGGAGACAGAATAGTTGAGCGAGAGAGTATCCAGCATAAAACGTTAAAATAAGGAAGGCTAGATGGAATCTGATGGCTTTTTTTGTGCTGACAATTTTTTTTTGTTGTTGCTAAATTGCACTTTAGCTTATTATTAAAATGATGTATTTTGTAATAAATACAATTCTCTACACAGAGTTTGAAAACCCCTGACTTAAGATATACTTAAAATCTATTTATATTAACATTTAACTACATTACATTAGTAAACCATTTGGCATTTCCAAAGATATCCTGCATCTATAGTCTATAGTTGTGTCGATATTTTCATATAGTTTACACAAACAAGAAATCCAATTTCCCCTCACCGAGATGAGAAATGGTGTGAGTATTAACATGGCATGGCAACTGAATCGGTCCCAGGATTTCTCCGTGGGGGACCCTGCGGTAAGACACTCGGAAACCCTCGGTTTTTCCAGGTTTATTGGGCAGCTCCCATAGGACCTGGACTGCAGTGGTGTTTATTGCTTTGGTGAAAAATGTAGGTGAACTGGGCACTAGATAGGGTGCAAAGAGAGAAAACACATTATACTGTGCTCAGAGTACGCTGTCAGAGTTCTTTCTAAAAAATCATTAGGCATAAGGTGGATGAACAAAAAGAGAAGCCATAGAAAAACTGATTCTCAAACATCTGTGAGCAGAGGAAAGATAATATTAAAGGACAAGGTAGCAGACAGAGGAAGACAAAAATGCTGATGTGCGAAAGAGAAGATAGAGTTAGGAAGAGAGAGTTAGGGAGAGAGAGAGAGAGAGAGTTTGAAATTGTAGTGACCTAAGCAAAAAATAAAACATGCAATGTATAATCTGTATGCAACTACATACCGCCCCCTAGTGTTGTGGAAACGACAGTGCTGGACCGTTCACTAGCGCCCAGTGGAGAGTAAGCCTTCAGGTAGATGGAGTAGGTGGTCGCGCTTTCAAGGTTTGTGAGGTCGTGCTGAAATGTTGTCTTACTCACAGCCTCTTGTAGTTCTTTGCTTTCAGGCTCTGAAAACAACAGTACGCCAATTTTTAAGCGACACTCCAAAAAATACTAGCAGAGAGCAAAATATGTTAAAATTGAATCTGAATTCCAGAGGCACTCACCGCCGTATTTGCGGATATGCAGCACATATCCGATGATCCCGTCAGTGATTTCAGCTGGTGGTTGGGTCCAGGAGAGCTGCAAGGTGGTTTTAGACAGAGCCGTGGCTTTCAGGCCCTGAGGGGCATCGGGTAGCTCTTTGGCCAGGGACACAGCCAGACGAGCACTGGCCTGGTTAGTGCCGGCAGAGTTTTCAGCAATGCATTGGTATATGGCCTCATCCTCTGATGTGATGCGAGTCACAGCCAGGGTACTGAAAACATTCATTATTGTTATTATTATTTTAAATCTGTACTCTAAATTTAACATGCACATCTCACAATGCGAATAACAGAATATAAAACACTGACATCTAGTGGACAGAAATTGGTGACGCCTCCAGACAAAATATTGCAGGTAGATAAAGCAATTAAAATATTGCACACAATTTAATAATAAAAAATAAATAAATAGAAAACAATGAATATAAATTAAATGTGCTTATATAAATAAGAACAATAATAATACAAATCTAAATAGGTATATGAACAAATTTATGAACTGTGTGTTTCAGCAGTAAGTTTGTGTATTCCCTGTCATACCTACGATTCTCATACAATTTAAGCGTGTACCTGTTATTGTTAGTGAGTTTCACATTATCGCCCGGGGTGAGAATCTTGCCATTCTTCAGCCAGATGATATGAGGTTCAGGAACACCCTGAGCAACACATGTGAACACAGCACTGCCTCCTGCTGGCTTAGAAACAGACTGCGGCCACTGAATGAACTCGGGAGGAGCTGGGGAAACAGGGTGAGACCAGGGTTATTAGAGTTCAATCAATTTAAAACTAAATCATACGCAAACTAATATATATATATATTTTTTTATTTTTATTTTTACTTGAAGCAAAATATATGTTATGTATGTATGAAAATAACTAGAACTAGAGCTGAAATAAAAATGCACAAAGCTACATATACAAAGACTTCAACAAAACATTACAAAAAAACATAAAAAAATAAGAATCTTATACTATTAATTTAAATGATGCAATATCGATCAGACTAACAGTCGGTGAGACTAAGACCAAATGACAAGACAACATTATTTATTTAACCAATTTTTATATAATTATATAAAAACTAACCTGCTTCAATCACTCAAAATAAAAATGTCACGTAAAAAAAAAAATTGTGGACACACATACTCACTATTAACTATTTGCTTTTTTTTTTTTTTTTTTATCATGCATAGTATTACCATATTGGCTGCTTAAAACTCTTACTGTACGAGTTTGCTCATTTAAATGTCTACCACATTTTTTATTTCATTCATTTATGTGAAATGCAGTTGTGGACAGTATGGCAGCGAGGCAAAGATAATACATTTGTTTAACAGCGAGACACTTTATATTAATATTTAATCAATTAAAACGATTTAATATTTTAGCATTATATGGCTCTTTGAAACGCACTAACGTTCACATCAGATCTTGAACTTAAACTCTTTTTATAAGCGCTCTGTATCTTCCTGAATGACCTCGTCTGGCTCAGCAGTGCAGATGCGGGTTCACCGTTCCGCTTGACACTCCTTCAGTGTCCACACAATGGCCTTGCATATATGTAGAGCTCTCCAGACCGCAGGACTATGCATCTCATTGATCTACTGACACCCACCACAACCAAACACCCCCACAAGACCCCCTTCTCCCTGGGAAGAGGGTCCGAAGTAGTCTGTGGAGGTGTAGAAGGTCATAGGTCAAAGGGAACCCTATTTCAATAGACAGCTATTAATCAATGCAGGCACAGGTCTTTAAAACAGCGCCGCTTCCCCTTCAAATGAGGTCAAAATATTTTGAACCGTTGGACAAAAATATAGATTTGCCAGATCAATATGAGCTGCAGAGAAGCTGTTTAATTGGGTTTTGCAGCTGATTGTTCCGTTTGTCATCATTGTGTCCTGAATAATATCTCTAAAGACAATTAAAAATGAAAAGATGTAAGATGTAGTTTAGGATCAATCTGTAAACAAAGTGAGTTTATGGACAAAGACACACACATGTTTGAGAGAGAGAGTTTGTATGTATAACCCTTATATAGCTTATACGTATAACTTGAGGTTACAATGCCACAAAACGTATCATATATGTGCAAGTAGGCCTGAAATTAAAAAAACAGCCTATAAAAAACACTTCAGTGGGTTCTGCCCAGGCTTAAGGGTCAAAGTGAAAAGTGGGAGTGGTGTGTGTATAATGAAACTATAGCAGGGCACAATAGGACAGAGGTCACTTCAGACCTCCAGACACAGTCTGAATGAACAGCGTGTGTGTGTGTGTGTGTGTGTATGCATGAGGAGGGGTGTCATTCATCAGCAACATCATTGTTGTTCTTGAACCTGAGCAGAACTGTTGATGAATAGACATCGTTGAATAGAAATATTTTAAACCGAGGAAGAACTAAATAAAGGCCAGAACTGAAACATGCTGCATCTGTCTGGCTGATATACATATCTGCGTATCTTAAGAATTTGTAATGTTTTTGAAAAGAGACTATGAATTGGTACTCAAATATTAAACATGGTTCTTATTATTAGCAATGCTGAAAACTGTTTTTTTTCTGCTTTATATTTTTGTATAAACAGTGATCAATCATTAATGCATCCTTGCTGAATAAAATATGAGTTTCTTTAAACAAAATAAAAAATCTTTGCATTACAACATTAAACAACACGGAGTAGTGTAAAGGCTGCTGAAAATTCAGCCTTGTCAAGAAAAGAATAAATCACATTTTGAAATGTATCCAAATAGAAAAATTATATTATTTTATTACAGTTTTTACTGCATTTTTCAAAAAAGTAGGCAAACTTAAGAGACGTCTTTCTCAAACATTGCAAAGCATAATTATTCCAAATATTTGACTGGTATTACCATACTAAAGCAACTTTTATCAGTTGATATTTAACATCAGACCTGATTTCCAAAAGCAATGCGAATCATTTTTAACCATATTATTATAAACATTAACTATAAACATGCATTTTACGCTTTTAGAACTGCGTGTTTGTTTTTTTACATTACAATGTATAACGGTTGTTAAAGACTATTTAAAAAGACTAAGATCTACTAAGGTCCAACCTAAACTGTAAATGTTCAGTGAAAGTCAGCTATGAATACAAGCACACCTAAAACACACAGCACATGTCGATCTGTGACCGATTCAGATGGATTTATAATTTCATGACATGTAATTTCCCCTGCCTGCGAGGAGGAAGCAATCAGAGTACAATTAAATAACAGCATCAGCTTTTGCGGTCTGTTTTCCATCCAACAGCTAACCAGCTGTGTCTTTACAACCAGGATCAACTGACAGCATCAGTGCCCAATCCATCTCATGTATTGATCAGTTATTCTTTTAGCAGGGTCTCGGATCCTGACCTTGAGTCTGATCAGGTGGCTATTCCTCATTCATTTAATCCTGTTGTGTGACTTACGCAATCAATTAACATTATTGAAAAACATGGCTGCCTCCATGACTTGAATAAACTGGCTCTTGAATGCATTCGCTGAAGTCACATACGATGACTTAAATCAATGAGTCTCATGCTTAATATGAATTGCTGTTTCTGCACCTGCTTTGATGTGTAGGCACACATTTTTCAGATTGAGAAAATGTAACTTAAGGAAACCCTCCGCTGAACCAGATGTCAATATCCTTTTTTTATATTAAAAATAGCCCAGGGTGGAAATAAAGGAACGGGTTCCCTCAACACAAAGCTGTTGTAACGTCACAAATCCCCCCTTGAACTTCGTCACCCTCTGCCTGACCACCAGCTGGGACGAGAACAACTGGCCTCATAATGCTATGGAAACTGGGGGAGGGGTCATGAAGGCCCATCACCCTTCCTCATTTGAGGACCATCCATTCTGCTGCTTCATCACCTGTCTGTCAGAGGAGGCTCCACCCACTCTGCTTCCTAGGCCAATGTCAAAGGTGAGAAATGAGAGGGCAAAGGTGAGAGGGGATACCTCGCCCCTCCTAAAACATATACATGCACACTAGGAAGACTGCTCTTTGCCTGTCCGTCTTCCTTTTTGTTCTCTATTGTCCACATCCTGGCTCAGCATCTGTCCCAACCTTCATGACTGCGTGAAAGTGCAGAGCTCACGTCCACAAAGAGCAGTCTGGAGGACCATAACCTGACCTAAACAAACCCCTCAGCTTTGAACTTGAGAAGGATGTGCTGATTTTACCTTTGTGAACGGCAGACAAATATACAAATTCCAGTCCTTGTCTATCAGTTAAAATGATTTAAGATGGCTTCTTCTATTTTAATATATTTTTAAAATGTAATTTATTACTTTGCCATTACTCCAGTCTTTAATAAGTAGCATGCTAATATGTGGTGTTTAATAAACATTTTGTATCGTGTTCAGAACAGTTGCGCTTCTTAATATTTTTGTGCGTATTAATAAAAACAATTTGTAACATTACAAATGTCTTTATTGTCACTTCTGAATAATTTCATGTATCTTTGCTGAATAAAAGTTTTAATATCAATATCACTGACCCCAAACTTAAGAACCGTACCTATACTGACACGGTAACACTTGAAGTGAAATAAATGAACATAATTTAGAATACATTACCTAAATGATGAGCAATATGATGTTTAAACATTAAATTAACATTTATCAAGATTAATAAATGCTGTAAATCTGATAATCCATTATACCGAACGTTAAATGTTATCATATTAAACCTTATTATAAAGTATTATTAATCAAACGTATTCTTGCGCAATTCCTTCATAATTAATTACATTTCTGTCACTCTGTGTTACTCTAAATTTAATTTTGCTGCACTGATCTGAATGATGCTTTTCTCATGGTTTGTTGCGAAGGTTTTTGCTTTCTTTCTTTCTTTCTTTCTTCTTTTTTTGGAGAAATAACCTATCCTAATCTCTTTGTTCCCATCTTACACAAAAAGTGGATCAATAAATGAATCGATACATTCAAGATTAACTCCCCCAAATGGCTTCACTGCCAATTCTGTTGTAAAAAGACTGATAGGGGTGACTATTGATTGATCAGACTTAAGCTGGACATTTGGGACACAGATAGAGAAAGCACACCTGGGTGCAATTTCAGCAATAATTTAACAAATGAATGGATGCATAAAGCTATGGGACAACAGGATAATCCTCATTATCACAGCAGATATTTTCACATATCTGCCTCCTGGCCATCACTCCAACAGTTTAAGACGTTAAAATGCATTATTAGGATTATTTTTTAAGTTCAGATGAATAAGAAGCTTAGTCTTTACACTTACTACTACCGACTGTGGTATTAAATATGGCTTTTGTACTAGGCCTCTCGTGGATGATTTCCCCATTTGTTCTCATGTTGTCTTTTCCTAAAGACCCCCAGTGTGCAGCTACTTTGAAGAAAGCCAATGAAAGGAGCATATATACCTCAGGGATATATGATCAGGTTGAATGTATGGACAGTAGCAGGGTGATGGATGAGATGTGTCATGGGGTGTTGAAGGGGGGATATCTCCTAACAGCTGACTTCATTACCCAAGCTATTCCTCTCAAGCCCAGCTGGACAGCAGCAGCAGGCCATAATTACCATAATGGCAGCCAGAATCTCACACCATCAGACCCAGTACAGAGTGAGGAAAAAAACAAGGAGGGCAAAGGTGAGAGAAAGGAGGGCCTGAATATTGACTTCTCCTGCTTTGCTGGCCAGTCAGCTTCCAAGGGTCATGTTCAAAACCAGTTCTGCTTAACGTCTGGCCAAAAATACTATGTTAATTCAATACAAACACAGATACAAACATGCACACGCAAAGACAATAGGCTTGCTCTGTTGTGCTCAGTGAAGTGTGTAAATAATAAAATTACTGTAATAGTGAACTTCCGTCACAACAAATCAGAATTAAGCAGTGTGGAGTCAGCTATTATTTTCCACATGGGTTAATACCATTTACGGAATACTGAAGCTAAAGTATCTACTTTTCTGATTCAATACACTACCGTTCAAGATTGGGTCCAGTAAGATCAAAAAAATGGTTTTATTTGTTAAATACAGTCTTGCTCTTTTACACTTTGTAGTAATAAAAAAGTCACAAAAATAATAACAGGTAAACTGATAATGATAAGAAATGCTTCCTCAGCATATTAGAGTGGTTTCTAAAGGATCATGTGACACTGAAGACTGAAGCAATGACTGCTGAAAATTCAGGGGAAAAAAAATTACATTTTAATATATTTAGAATACAGAATATAGAAAACTTTAATATTGAAATATAGAAACTTTTTTCAATAATTTGTAATAATATTTAATAATATTACTGTTTTGACTATTTTGACCAACGCCGAACTTTGAATGCTAGTATATATCACAATACACTGCAAGTGATCTTTCAGCTGAGACTAATGAATAAAATGAGGAGAAATTAGATGAAACCCTTTTAAATGTTGAGTGGAAAATCAGTAAGAACGTGACAAAATATCTTCAGTGCAAATCCAGGAAGTTTACCTTGAACTACCAGTCTGCCCAATGCAGTACGCCTCATCCTGGTCCCAGGCCGGTTGGCAGCACACACATACACCCCAGAGTGCTGAAGGGAGACATCGGAGATCATCAGATTCCCCGTCCCGAGCACTTGTATGCCCTCCACTCCGATGGATCGGCCGTCTGAAAGAAAAAACACAATAAGACAAATCCAACTGCTAGAATGTTACATTATCTTCGTACAGTTTAAGTGTGAGGATTCATACCAAGTCTACTCCAAGACACAATCGGGCGAGGGTTTCCAGTGGCGATACACTCCAGGATGGCGGTCTGATGGACAGTAATGGTGAGGTTCTGTGGGCCGGAGAGGATGACTGGCTCCTTATAGATGCGAGGAACACCTCCTGAGAGTAGAAGGGCAAATAAAGAGATGATGAAACAGGAGCTAAATTACAAATCACTAATATAAAGGTTGACATTTGACATCATGACATTTGAGGTAATAATCAATGCGCTGGTTGTTTAATACAAACATAACACAGCACATTGCTTATTTACAGAACACATGAAGTTTAAGGTTAAGGTTATGTACATGCAGTCTGGGGTGTTTGTTAGATCAAGGGTGACTACTGACCGGTTACGTTTAGATAGGCCTCATGACTGTAGCGGGTGTTGGCGATATTAGTGGCAACACAGCGATAAACACCAGCGTCTGATTTCTTAACGCCTGTGATCTGCAGAATACCCATTGGGAGAAGTGTGTACCTGTGGAGAAAGGGCAACATTAATGAGCAATACTCCGAGGAAGAATAAATTGAAAGACAGTAAGAACTGTGTGTTACCTGTCATCGGATGTTCCAAGCACAACACGGTCCTTCTCCCAAGTAATGCTAGCTTCAGGAATACCATTGACCTGACACTGGAAACGTGCAACACCTCCCTCATCTACTGACATGGACTCTGGGTGTGTGTGGAATTTTGGAAGAGCTGCGGAGGACAATTCAGGGTTATTTATAAACCAAATTATTTCTAAACGATCATGTAACACTGGAGACTAAGTAATGGCTGTTGTGTAAAGTAAATTTGAAAAGCTATTAAAACAGAAAACGGTTATTTCAAATTGTAAAAAAAAAAATGTCACAGTATTATTGTTTTGTGATTTTTTTTTTTTACTGTATCAGTCATATGCATCTTGAGCAAGCATAAGCATTTTCAATTCAAGAGACTTCCTTGAAAAAATATTAAATAGAGTAGATTTTTATTAATATACATCAAGCATAAATGTATCAAAAAAGGTTTTGGTTTAGTTTAATTTTTTTGAAAGAAATATTGACCACACTTCATATAAGGTGGCCTTAACTACTTATGTGCTTGCATCAAAAATAAGTACAGTGTACTTCTTGAGCTCATATTGTATTGCAAAACACTTTTGATAATATCGAGGTGGGATACGAGTAAGGTTAGGGATAGGTTTAGTGGTATGGGTAGGATTTAGGGATACAGTGCAAGAGATGGGTCAATAGTGTAAATACTAATGTAATTACAGAAATTAATGTTATTAATGTATGTAATATATTTAAAATATAACTACAATGTAAAAACATGCATGTACATTATAAGTCAATTGTAAGAAATGATTAATTTAAATGTAATTACAGTAGTTAAAGCCACATAATATATAGTGGGACAAAATATTATTTATACAATTTTGCTTGTGAAGTAAATTTATCCTGTTCTGAGGGTATTCAAATATTTGAATATAACTTTTTATCTAGATATTTTCTAGATACAGAAATAAAGGTATCACAACTGTGATATTGGCATCTAAAATGGTGATTTCTATTGGAGATGTAGGGTGAGGTGCCAGGAGAATTGTGGTCTAAATAGCCTGGTCATTCATATAATCAATAGGTAGGGGTGTTAGAAGAAAGTGCTCCCAATGAGAGTTCATTGCCATGGTAACAGTACCTTCTGGGGAAGCATGTAGTGACAACTATAATTCTACAGGATTATCACCCACCCTACTGCTTTTATTGGACCAAAGGGAAAAGCAGAGGAAAATGGGAAAGGACAGAGTAACAGATAGTAAACAGACATTGGTACCTTCACTAAATTGGGTAATCAAAGGCAAAGTATAGAGTTTCGTATCTGAGTGAAAAACTGTCACCCTGTTGCCCATGTTTGAAATGCTTGCTCTTTAGTCACTCACATGCGAGTTGCACACGGGCTTTGCGGCTGACCAGCATGCCGTAGTGGTTCTGTGCAGCGCAGTAATACTCTCCAGCATCGGTAGCATCTCCATCCCGTCTCTTCTGGAAGCTGCGGATAAGGAGCGTCCCGTTGGATAGGATCTTCGCCCGACTGCCTAATCCTGAAAGCAGCGGAGCTCCGTTCTTGTGCCATGTCACCGTAATGGGACCCTCGCCTTCCACCCTGCAGTCCAGCATCAACGGCCTGTCCCGTACTGCGATAACATCACTGGGCTCAGTAAGGAAAGCCAGCTCAGATCCATTACACAAACCTGATAGTGAGAGAGAAATGGAAGATGGCTCAGAACACAACTGGAACAAACCAGATTATAATAAAAGCTAAGCACTTGAAACACTTATGATTTATAAAAAGAATAGTGAATAAGTTCCATTACGTTTAACAGACACTTAATATTCCATTATATTATTAATTTGACTGCTCTGATGGTATCAAAGGAGGAACTTTCATGGATATTGAGTTTATGATATACATGCACATTTTTGTGTTTGCAGTGTGTCAGTGTTTTCTTTTAATTCAAGACTCCTTCCTCAAAATGAAAACTTCAATATCTAAAATTGGATGTGTGTCTCGTAACTGATGTCATTGTGAGCGTTCCTATCTAAGCATATCTGCCTATTTACTCAGTATCACCAACCCAAACTTGGTCATCACAATAGAGACAAACGCAATGCAGCCAGTGAACCATAGTGGGCTGTGACAAAGCCAGAGTAGAAGGGATGGAGAATTAGGGTGAGTTATGGGGTCAAGTTAAAGGAATCTCTTTTGAGTAAACGCACCCTTGATGACAATAGCCCTGTGACGACACCCTTTTCCCAAAAACAACTCCCAGCAACCACCAGGAGCCTTCTGCACCCCTCTCAGTCTGGACCATCTGCCCCCCACTTATACAAACCCCCACTATTCCAAACCCCCAGCGATCACATTTTCCTTTCAGTCTGATTCCAGGGTGACTTTCCCATGCCACTGGTTCACCCCGGTCCTCTCTAATTGTCAACTTGCTACATGGCCATTTCATACATCTTCTGTGCTTTTCATATGGACAATTCCAGACCTATTCCACCCTTAATGTGACCTCTGGAGATGGCCAGTGTCTCCGGCAGCTGTTATGTTAAGGAGCACAAGTCTGCTCTTGAACTTGCACTAGATGTACCTTTAGCATCTGTTAGGTGGATACAACTGACCCCATTTTCAATATGCACCTCTGCTTGCTTAAATATAATCACTTTTGATTACTGGGGTCTTCAAACACCACCTGCATTGATTGTGACAGCTGTAAGTAAATAAGAGTCTTAAAGGGATACTTCACCACAAAAATAAATATAATTTATAATGCAAAAGATATGTTTCCATGAATGACAGGGTTTACATTTGTTTTAGGCCATACTAATGGCCATTGTGTATACAAAACATGTTGAAACATTTTTTAAAATATCTTCATTTGTGTGCAGAAGATAATTTGAAGAATGTTGGTAATCAAACTTGTTTGTAGCCGTTGACTTCCATAGTGTGGAAAATTACTATAGAAGTCTGGCTAGCAGCAGTAGTATGCATACAAACATTCTTCAAAATATCTTTCCTTGTGTACGCTTGAGTAAAGGGGTGAGCAAATGATGACAGGATTTTCATTTTTAATGGACTATCTGTACTATATTGGTTATTAGCGATATTTAAAACATTAGCAATAACATATATAGATATTGCTACGCCAAAAGGGCATTTTCACATTTAGGAAAACTTTAACATCCTCTACTGCCCAATGAAATTTTATCTTCAAAAATACTAATAGGTTAATGACAGTGTTGAAATTATTTTTAGCAAATCTCCAAAAAAAAAAATACTGTACATTATAATCATATGACGAATAATTTACTTTTGATATTGTCCGGAAATATCTGTTTCACACTAATTCAAAGTGCATATGGGAAACCTAAAATATCTGACATTACCCATGTACCTTGGATTAATATACCTTGAACCATATCAATACAGGAGTCCATAAATATATAGCACTATAAACTAGACATCCAATGCAGGGAATATCTGAGATGCACCTTTTGCTCCCAGTTGGGTCACACACTGAGCAGATGTAGATGGGACGAGTCTGCCTCTTCCTTTTTCATTTTTATGAGGGCTAGCTTACATCTGACCCTTCCCTGGCTTACTCCACCCGAAGTGTTAATGAAATTCAGAGGTCCCAAGGGAAAGGGGGGTTATGTCACACAAGCTGGACTCAGAAATACAGAGAATAACACAAGGGCCCAAGCAATAAAGATATAAATGTACAAATATGTTCGTTCTCGCTTGATATATCCCATATCCAATAATGGAATATTGTAGGAGAGATATAAATTGACTGGATATTTAACACAAACCACCTTAGAGAACAATTGAACATAATAATATAATGTTTTTAAGATGTTTCTGCCCACCTCACAATAGACTGTGTTCGAGAATCTTCCTATTAGAGAATTTGTCATTATACCTCAAACTCCAGTATCTAAGATCTCCTTTGTTGCTACAACAATGATGATGGTGCATAAAATATTTTGCATTATAAGTCTATGCTAATAACCTATTCTAACCTGCATGAGACCCGAACAGAAGTGTGATTAAGAGCTCAAGTCTGGGGATAATTCTGATCATTCAGATGAGAGGTGGATAGAAATCGGGTTTTGGGGGTTTGTAGATGGTGTTCTGAGCAGCAGGAGACCGCCACCCATCCCCACCCCTTGAGCTGTGACCTCACTCCCTAAAGGGTCATGAGAGAGTTGGTGAAGGGTGGATGAACAACGCAGGGCTTAAGGCAGACAGCCTGTGTCCAGTCACACACACAGACCCAGCCCCCAGGTTGGTCCATTGTCCCCAGGCTAATGTTGGACCTGAACTTCACAAACTATTGTTGGAAGGCAGACATCTTTCTAATGACCTTCATCTCTAACCAGAGTCTCTAAAGGGTCAATGTGGCAAAGATTTACAACAGACCCCACCATCATCTTGCTATATATATACACACAGTCTGCAAAGCTGCACTTGATCAGAAATAAAAGAAAAACAGCAACATTGTGAAATATTATTACGATTTAGAATGTTAGCATAGTAAAAAATGTGATTTAGTTCATTTGATGACAAAGCCGAAGCTGTATCTTTGCAGAAGTATAAAATATTACAAATATATCAATTGTCCATCCATTTAATGCATTCTTGCTGAATATAAGTCTTTTGAACTTTTGAAAAGATGGAAAAATAGTGAACACATCTCCATCTCAGAAAAAGGAAAAAGAGCTCTGAGAAAAGCTTCAAGGATATAGAATTGTAACTTCAGGCCAAATATTCAAATTTTAATGCTCATTACAATTTCTATATGGGTCTCTCCATTGTCCCAAGACGATTTTAGCATTACTGAAACTGGCCTGGCACTTTTGTGATATAAGTGATATAAGCCCTTTGAAAGAAATTCTAGATGTATACGAACATTCACAAATTCCTCTCGCTCTCTTTTTCTCCCATTATTTCCACGGAGGCAGCAGGAGATCTAACATAAACAATAGCTGAATACAAACTTGGGGGAGGAATTGTAAAGAGCTGCGTAGAGAGGGGGGATCATGCTGCTATGGGTGGGCTTCTTTTGACTTCATAATGGGAGTTAAATTCTTCCTGACTACAACAGCCACAAGCCGCCTGCACAAACACTCCTTTGTGTTGGTCATTTGAGGCAAAGTTGTCTTTTGTTTAAACACTGATTGTCATTAGGTGGCATATGCCAAGTTCAAAGTCATGCACACACTTTTGTATTTCCACTCAAGAGAGGAAACAACCCCCTGCAGTTTCCCTCCACCCTCCTCATTAACCAATTACCACTCAACAATTAGCTCTTCTGTGCTCCTCTTTTGATCTAGCCTCCACTTTTCCTAAACATGTCTCAAACTTTTTCAAAGGATGTTTTAAGATGCTATTTTCAGTCATCTAATGATGCTTAGCGAATTATATGTGTTTCTATTAATTAGATTGTGTCTGTAGGTCAACAGCTTTTTATGAAAAAGTCTTTGCCAGACATAAAACCTTTGGGTAAAATCAATAAGCAATATGCTCCAATTGCAAGGGGGAGGATACCCCATCACTATGGCCTCAGGTCTTTAATTATTGGGATAAGGACCAGAAGGGGGTCCAGGGCTTCCATTAAGCCAATCTCATTAATGGAGCAACCAAGGGTTAAAATGTCCCTCTGCTGCAACATGCAAGTTTTAATGCCACTGTTAGTTCTTGTTTGGCTTCATGAACCCTTAATGACTTTCTTTACCAGAACCACTGAAACTATAAATTTTAAAGCCTCTATATACAAAGCAATTTTGTGGCTGATTAGCCTATACATTGCATTACAGGTTATTAAGGCAGCTTGATTACAGTGAGGAAAATGCCTACCGCTCCAATTAGAGCAATGAATGTTCAGATTAAAGTGGCCATGGCCTTATATCATCAAGCAAACATGATTGCTCACAACTTTTCGTGGCGATATACTGAATAACATCTACTGGAACTTAAAGCTGGCCGAAGGATTTATATGCTTTTGTTCAAATTTCCCAGGTTTTTCAACAGGAAGGAAATCAGTGCAGTGATTGAGACATCGGCCACCCACTGCAGCTTGTGCCCTGTATGTGGATTAGCTAGACGGTGTCTTGTCAGATATGCCTTCTGGAGTGAGAACTTTCCACAGATGAGGAGTCTGTGGAGGGATTACTCCAGCATAAACATATTCAGGCACTCATAAACCTCCAACAGCTTTAAGGCGATTTTAAATTTACCCCTACTTCCCAATAAGATTGGAGCAGTGTTATGGAGATCGGGGTGTTGGGGTCAGGTCAAAGGGGGTGGGGAGAGGTGGCCACTTTTGTCTCCCCGGCTCTTTTTGCTCCACCCGCATTGGACCGCTCCGCTGTCCAGAAGGGGGACCCCAAAGGTTAACACCGCCCAAGGTCAACGCAGCCCCTCTGTCTATAAGGTCATCTGTTTCTACCCCCCTCCTCCCTGAGACTCGCCATCTCCTTCTGTTCAACTTTCCGACTATGTTTATTTATTATTCCACGGGAGATTTATTCTAAAGATCACGCATGATCCAAACTCATGGCCATAACATCTGGTTCGAAAACAAACCGTTTTGATCCCAATCCAGTCATTTAATCTCTTTATAAAAATATACAAGCAGAACAGAAATGTTTGATTCTTATAAGAAGGAGGAAAAAATTTTACAGAGAAGAAAAAAGAAGTTAAAGTCTATGCCATATCCCATATGATCACTATATAGATCGCAATATCTTACATTGCTTTGGATATTTATAAAATGTTGTTAAACATTTAGTAGCCTGAAGAGTAAATTAAAATGATAATCAAATCAGACAAATCAACTGTCAAAAAATGCTATTGATTTCATGCAGTTTTATTTTCTTTCAAGAGTCTATCCCAACACTACATAAAAAGTTTTTAACATTATGGCCCAATCTTTGTTAGCATGCATTTAACTTAATTTCTGTCATTTCTGCTAAATGTTAAGGGTTTGATTTATTTATTTTTAGACTTAAAACCCAAATACTTAAATCAGCAATTAGAAAATACTAAAAAAGGTGAATAGTAACAGCTGAAATTGCTATTTTACATTTTACACTTTTACACTTTAACTTTTCATTTGCATCAATGGCTTGTCCTGCATCAGCGTAAAGAAAAAGTATTTGATATAGGCTAGTTAAAGACAAAGCAGTAAAATATGAATAAATATTAATATAGTAACATTTGAATTAGTTTTAATGTCGTACTTTCTTGATTCAAAGCACTACTGAAGGCATAATAAATAGAAATAAATCAGACTTTTTGAAGAATAGTCTATTCCATTACAAACAGTTATTCTTTTGCTGCAAAACATCTCAAAATACGATCTTCATATCTTTCTGGTCAAACGATGCTGCTATTAAAATATGGAAAGCAAAGTGCAAACAAACAATGGGTGGGCTAAATAAAATACAAAGGGCTATTTTTACGATGTAAAAACAAATAAGTTTATACTCACATGAACCAACAAACGTCAGGATGGTCAGGAAAATCCGTGGCTTCATTTTTTCTGTGTAAATCCTTTCAAAAAAACGAGAACAGGTAGGCTACTTCTTTGGGGTTAAAAGAGTTTAAAAAGTGAAAGGGGGAAAAAATGCAATTTGTTCTAGCGCAAACGTCTTTGTATTCGAACAGCCTACAGATCCAAAACGAAGTAAACCTAATATAACATCATTACACTACGCGTTAACGGCGCTCCAGCTGGGCGCTGCTGGTCACGTCCACGGCCACTTTGAGAATACCTCGCGAGCGGCTCCGGCCTCCAGCACAGCGGCGAGCGCGTGCGGCGGTCATTCATTATTCATGATATTGTTGCCGCCGCTTGACGCTGACGCGCGCGCTCTCGCCGTCAGTGACAGGTGGCGCTGTGATGAACCAATCGTTAAACCGGCCGCCGCCTTACCTAACGTTATAGCTAACGGTACATTTGAGCAAAACGGCCTCTTTAGTGTTTTTTTTACAACAAGGGGTTACACTCAGAGCCTGACGTCGTTCATCAAATATTGAAAAATTAAAATCGTGAAAAAGTTCTAATACTACTTTATGTTCGTTTGGATACCAATCAAATTTGGCACGTTGTAGTAACGTTAGTCGGAACAACGGGAGCTTTGTGGTCAGCGTTTGTTTTGGTACTGTAAAGTAGCCTAACCTTAACCAAACCTTATTTGCACAGCGTTTTTAGTCCAAGCTGTCTCGTCCTGTGTGGTCAGACCTAAAGCGCCATTAAACCCAGGAAAACACCCGACGAACTGATTCAATTAGCAGCGATTAGCATATGAAGCAGTATATGAATGGATCTGCATGCTAAATAAAGCCAGTGGCCTGCCCAGGGGCCCATCCCCTCCCATTATAGACTACTAATTGAAAGGAAGTATTTAGAGAAACATTTGAACAGGCAGAGAAACACCAATTATAAGACTGTTCAGCCTCACCATGAAAGAGCACGTTCATTCAGTCACATAACAAACTGGTTGAGGCAAATAATTCACTGAAATGCAAATCTGTATTATGCACGTGAAAGAGCCTATTTATATTATTTATGTAGCACATTAATAATGTTACAAGAATGAGGTCATGCTGTTAATTAAGCAATTCGATAATACTGAATATACAGTACGGGTCCAAATATGCGAGACCGACATATTAGCATTTTGCAAATCCCCTCAAAAGGAAAAATAGTAGTATTTGCAGTTTTGTAATTTAATGAGCATTTTTTTTTGTCATATTGTGAATTGAAATCATGCTGCAAATTAAATTATTCCTTGAATAAATATGTGTAGCCCAAGCATCTGCAAGCACAAGATAAATGCTCAAATTTTTACATTTGTCAATTTTGCATGTTTCATTATGTTTCTTTTAGTTATAATTCATTATTAAATTCTACCATTTTTAATCTATTTTCAGATTTGAACTCAATTTTAAAACCCTTATTCAAACTTCTTGCCCCCAGCAGTCTAATGTTTTCCTACGCAATAGGTAGGCATATGCTGATAAGAAAAGGCATTTTTAATAAAATGGCATAACTAAAATAGCAAATTGCCTTACGACGTATAACATGCGTAACACTGTAATGCTCAGCACATCTAATTATGTAATCTAATTATGTTAAAACACTTGGACCAAGGACTCTGAAAACATTATTCGTTAACATGATGGGATAAAAGCACTTTATTAGAATTGTAAAAAAAAAAAAAAAAGAGAAAAAAAGTTTCTGTAAACCTCATTCCATCCGTTTTGTGTTACAGGATTGAGGATTGGCTGTCCTCGGGCCAGAGGAAGAGATCAGAGTGTGGCAGAGAAAAGGAATCAGACGGGCCTCACCTACCGTTCCGCTCGCTCCTTATCCCATTAGGTGCTCTATGGCTGCCCAGTTAACCATGGATACAGGCACAGGGATAATCCACCCTAACACTTAGGAACTCATTCACTGCTCTCTCCATGCCTTTTATTTGCTGTTAACTCTATTATGCACAGGGGAGGACGAAAGAGTCACAGAGGGAAGGAATCGTAAGTCACATGCATGTTTCCATAGACCGATCAACAGTGTAGTCCTGAGCAAGGCATGTAGTGGAGATCAAAATAGAGAACATTCTAGAAATACTTTGTTACCATTTGTTTCCGAAATATTGCCAGTCATCAGGATCCGAAGGAATATTAGCTGTGCGTATACCACTATTCCATCCAATGCATTTCAACAAAAATATTATGTGGAAAGAAATTGAAGAACAGTGACCACTAAAGTTAAAACAAGCATTTTGAAGGGTTACAGCTGTCTGAATTAGTAGGACGTTTAGAGGTGCTTGCTTTGAATGACTTCAGCACACCTACGGCTGCAGGACATCACTAGGACATTAGTTTCCATAGTTTGGTAACTGTATTAAGATTCTAAGCCATACCTTTGCAGAGATTTTCAGTCGGTTTTAGACTGGGCCGGCCATTTCATTAATTCAGTGTTCCTAGCTTCAAACTGTTTTGTAGTGTGAAGGGGACGCTGGCAGGAAATGTTGAGGAGATGAGAAGGGCATTGAATCTAAAATAAGGTTGGCTAGATTTTGAAGTCTTTACCCAGCTTAGTGCTACATCTCGCATTTGTTTTTTTTATATATAAATAATTAAAATGTAATAAACAGAATACAATTTAATGTATAGAGAAATTACGAGTATAGTAAAATGGCCAATCTTACCTTCATCTTAGTTGATACCATTTGTTGGGATGTTTTGAAAGACAGCAAGAACAGGCACTCAAGCGTTCAACTCTACAAATATAATATCCAGTGGTGAAGTGTGCCTTAATAAACTTTTTTTTAAAAAAACTATACTTGGGAAAAGATTAAACCTCTGCATTTCATTCACATACCAAAAACACGATTCTCACCTTCACACCCATTGGATATAGCGTGCATTAATTTAAGCGGTCATTAAAATGAATACGGGCTTGGAGAAATTCTGTAATATATATTAGGGGTGAAAATGTACAAACTGTTGTGGATGTTCCTAGGACCCTGTATGAACTCTTGTGCCTTTGGGTGGAATCACTTAACCTCAGTTTGTTCCAGAGAGAAGGCTGATATCCTAAATCATTACTTTCTTACCAATTATTAAATAGGCATAATTGTAAACAAAGACATAATAAATATTGCGGCCTTTATTTTAACACTCCGGACACTCATGTACATACTATGTACTTATTATTGAAATTACAATAACTAGGTACTCACCCTGAACCTAACATACCCCATGCAGTTACCTTTTTTAAAACCGGACACTTTCTTAGATATAAGTGCTTAAAAGTGTATCTAAGTTTACATACTGTTAAAAAAAAGAAAGAAAGAAAAAAAGAAAAAAGTGCAACCAATATGGCTTCACTGTGAGGCTGAACCTGGTGTAAACTAAACACTATATATAGTAACAATATTTGGAAAAAGCACACTTAGAGATATTAGTCCACTTTTTAATTGCAATACTTGTGGAATTTACAGATGGTGTTTTAGGAATTCTGTCAGAAATGTAAATGTATTTCAATATTCATACTGTGAAAATATCTGAGTTCACATTGAGGACAAATACTGAAAAACAACATGACCTCTACCAGAGAGTGATAAAGCAAAATCGATATGAAAATATAATAAAACTGCATTATGAATAACTATGAATGATGAAACGCCATCAAAACGATGATGAGGAAATTCAAAGGCAGGTGTCAACAATCGGTTACAAGAAGTCATAAAAATGACCCCAGTCGCACTATAACAAAATACTATAACATGCAAACAAATAGATATGAAATCTATACGTCTATACATAACTAATTATACTTAATTAGTTTCTAAGTGTTAAAGAGTAAAAGGTTAATAATGCTTTACCATCAAGACATTTTGATGAATTAAAGAAGATCATTTAGGCCTTATCTTAGCCAAATTTGATATATTTTTATATTATACCAGTTATTCTATGCTACGAAATGTGAAAATACACATTTTCTAAACCACTCAGACGTCACCTCATGTAGCTATACGTAAACAATCTATTTATAATAAAATATGACCAAAAATGCATATTAAGGCACATAGACCTGCTATTTAGGACCTCTGTGTGCAAAACTACTTATTAAAACACAATTTCCTGTTTGTTCCCTTAAAGAACCTTTTAGCCAATTAATAGTTTACCTTCTATTTGACTCTAAAACTATATTTCAATTCCACTGGCATTTTTTGAAAAATGTACGTGTCATAAGAACACGCATGTACATTTTGGTTGACTTTTATGATACATTCATGGCCAACCCAAGTTACTGTCCAGACCGAATGTTTCTAGGTCAAACTCCAAAACAGAGTCCGGCAGACTGGATATGTCCTGGTCCAGCCAGGATGACGGATCTGAAAAGGTGGAGAAACAAGGTGAGAAGTTTCAGTGACTGATAGGAGAATCTAAAAAGACATATCAAACGTACAGGCTAAACACGCTACAGCTATATAAAGCCTACTGTATCATATTTAAAGGAACACTACACTTTTTTTTTGGAGAAAGGTTCATTCTCCAACTCCCCCAAAGTTAATAAGTTGAGTTTTACCGCTTTTACCGTCTGGTGATAGCACTTTTAGCATAGCTTAGCATAGATCATTGAATCCAATTAGAACAGTAGCATCACGTCAAAAATGACCAAAGAGTTTCAATATTTTTCCTATTTAAACCTTGACTCTTCTATTCTAGTTCTAGTTATATTGTCTGCTAAGACCGGCCGAAAATAAAAAGTTGTGATTTTCTAGGCTAATATAATTAGCACTATACTCATTCCAGTGTAGAAATCAAGGAAGTCTGCTGCCGTACCATGGCCACTGGCACATGGCAGCAAACTACCTTGATTATTACTCTATATAATAAATGGCACGGTACACACACATATATTATGTAAACAAAAATTATTTTGGATGTGATTAATCGTGATTACTCGGTTGATAGCACTAATATATACACTACCAGTCAAAAGTTGTTGTTTTTTTTCTCATGTTCATCAAGGCGGCATTTACTTAATAAAAAATTCTGGAAAAAAGTAATATTGTAATACTGCATTGTGAAATATTTATAATACTATTTTGATATACTTTAAATTTGAATTTGAATTTTAAAATTCCACCAGTCATTACCCCAGTCTAAAGTGTGTGTGTGTGTGTGTGTGTGTGTGTGTGTGTGTGTGTGTGTGTGTGTAAGTAACCTTTTCTTGCCAGGCATTACATGTTTAAAACGGATCTTACCAGATAAGTTGACGTTGAACATATTTTGTGTCTCTCCTGCACTGTAGCTCTGATTCTGTGCTAGCTGTTCCTTGCTTTCTGCAGCTTCACAGTTCAGATCTGACACTCTACTGCCACCTAGAGGTTCCTTCTGAAGCACCCCGAGCTGCACAAAAAATACATATCTTCAGTCAATGATAAATGCACAGCATGTCTGCACGGCATCAGACCATATGGCCAGGACGTGTGAAATCTAAATCGATGACTCGTGAAACAAACAAAGTACCTGCTGAGAAAGGGCCTTCGCCTGACTAGGTGTTAGATGCAAGCCAACATAAGATTCCTGTAAAAAAAAAAAGTGTTTATTATCATAGTTATAATAATTATGCCTGGCATACTCCAACGCAAACAGGACTCACCTTGTTCAGTTCAAAACTTTTATCCTGTAAACCCGGATTTGCTTCAGTTACTTCACTTTCATTATAATGAGGGACTTTTGATCCCTTTCCTGGAGTCTCCTGGATAGCAACCTTAGATAGTAGCTTTGGTTCTTCTGGCATCTGCATACAGTGTCTACGTTTCATTTGTGCATGCTGCAAGCCATGCGGGCCGGTTACATGATTCCTGTTCTTCTCCTGACCTGGAGAGGAGAAAGTTAGCTGTTGTTTTTGGTACTGGCCCTCTTGGCATGGCATCTGCCACTGGCCCGGACACTGGTACTGCTCCTGGGGTATCTGATGAGACTGGAACTGTGTGTACATTTGATGCTCTTGCTGCTGCTGCTGCTGCTGGGAAAGCGCTTGCAGTGAGATGTGCGGTTGGTGAGTCTGGGAATGATAAAGTAACTGTTGATGATATCTAGCGTGTGGTTGCGAATGATGCTGAAGGGGCCGACTGTGTTTGTGAGTGTGGTGGTGTTGTGTCTGACTGTGTGTCTGCTGATGGGGCTCATCTTGACTCCACTGTTCCATCTCTGGGATTGACTGATGCTGTGCCTCTGGCTGGAAATACTGACGCATTGGCTGATGGGACAGCGGAGGAGCGGATCTGAGGTGTTGAGTGCAGGGATACGCTGGTGGCTTCGTCTCCTTCGGAACTTTGTTGGGGTTGAGGAGAGCACCCTGTGTGAAATATTCAATGCACATTAGAAACTGAATAATAATAATAATAATAAGGCAGTTATTAAGTAAAACTTTTTTAAAAACTGATTTTTTTTTTCACAAAAATGCCTTAGTAAAAAGAAAATAGTAGTTAAAAAATACATTAAAAATGTATTTTATATATATATATATATATATATATATATATATATATATATATATATATATATATATACACACACACATACACATACACATACACATACACACTCAATTACATTTTAACTAAAATATTTTATGGCCTTAATTAATAAGTGAATTTAAGAAATTACACTTCTTTAAAATTTTTTTTTTTTTTGAATGTTTTTTTAGGTAACCTACAGAAACCCTGTGAGCAAAGATAATCAACAATGCTCATATCTTGCCTGGGGTACGGAGGACATGGTTGGAGACAATGTGGGTGAAAACTGCTTGGGATGCTGCCAGCGGGACTCTCCGACGCTGGGCACAATGAGTGGGCTGAGCTGGGCTCTCTTGCGCGACGTGGCGGCATGAGCGTGGCCTGTAACACGTGGAGAACCAGAGAGAGAAGAAGAGGAGCAGGAGCGAGAGCCTCCGATCCCGCTGCTGTGACTGCAGCGGCTGGCGGATGACTGGACGGACTGGTTACTCAGGGAAGAGCTACTGAGAGAGGACTGTAGGGACTGGTTGCTGAGTGATGACTGCAGCGAAGAGTTGCTAAGTGACAGACGCAAAGACGTGGAGCTGAGAGAGCTGGGCAGGGAGTGGCTGCTCAGACAGCTCTGGATGTTGGGATTGCTGAGGGAGGACTGGAGCAATGGATTACTTAAAGATGCCTGAAGAGACGAGGACAGACCTAAAAGACAAAATTGTGAAAGTTATTCTCATTACATGGGTTTTATTGTCTTTCAGCATGCTAAAACCAAGTTTATTTTCAAGTTTAAATTAGATTTTAAATGCCATATTTTCAATGTGGTCTTAGACATTTGTAGTACATTGTAATTTTTTTTTCTTCTGTTTTAGTTAATTTAGTAATTTTAGTACTTTATATTTGTTTCAGTCAGTTGACAAGCAACATTTCTTATTTTCATTTCATTTTCAAGCTTTTAATGTAATAATTATACTTTAATGTGTTTTATTTCTGCTTAATTTCAAATTTACAAAAATGTTTTGGTTTAACAAAACAGTGGTCTAGGGACCGCAAGACGGTCGACAGTTTTTAAAAAAGATTATAAAATTAATATATTCATGACTGTCAAAGCTAGTTTCCATCAAAGTGAAAAACATAAGTGTATTTTATTATTTTACACCTGTTCATTTTAAACTACAATGTTATTTTACTTGCAAATTATAAAAGCTTTTCTACAACAAGCTTACTGATTTTTTCTGTGGATATTTGTTGGCCTTTTATACAAAAAAAGAGCTTATTTACAGTACAAATTAATCTTCATACGTGAAAATACACAGCTGCTTTTGTATTTTATGTAAGTTCACTTGAAAAGTGATGATCCTGTTTAGGGGCCCTAGGAATCAAAAGGTGAAAACCCTCTGCATTAATGTAATTCAAACACTGCCTAACCCTAAAATGTACCTGGCAGGTTAAAGTCAGCCATTATTTCGGGGTGCGTGGACGTGTTGCCCAATTGCTCCGCACCGCTGTGGGCCTCAGAATCCTGACCTACAGGAAGAGGAGAAGGCAGGTGGAGGCTGGAGAGGTCTGGAAGAGAGCCGCTCGTACTGAGGGCCGACGGGACAGGGAGCGACGATACCTGCTGATCGGGAAATGAGAAGCTGCTGGAGAGAGAGAGCAAACAAACACTGTGTTTAAAAACAAAACTGAAATATCTTAATGACTAGGATTAAAAAGAAACTTACTGAACAACAGGCGTTTCGCATCCTGACGGTCCCATTGAGGATAACTGCGAAATAAGATACGAGGCTTGCATTTTGAAAGCGTTCAACAACGATTCATGAGTGTGATATGAACGAGGCAGAATAAATACCTTCTTTAGTTTGGGAGATTGCGTCTCCTCTTGAATATTTTCTTCAATGAGCGGTGCAGGATGTGCGAACCCTTAAAGAATCAGTGTCATTTAAAACAAAATACCAACTATTCCTATTCAATTAAAAGCAACATTCAACAGCTGAACTTACCATGGTGTCTGGGAGGATTGTGCAGGGTCTGGACAGATTTCGGGTGGCTATGCAGCTGGGTGTTTCTCACACTGGTGTGGAGGGCTGAGTCGGAGTTGGTTCTGTGAGGATGAGTGAAAAGAGGGTAATGCGGGAATCTGTCTCAACAGGTTCGGCACAAGTACGGTCACTGTACATAGAGCTGCACTATACAACGAGCAGCGTGAACGCTCGTGGGCTTGGTTTACCTGTTAAGAGCGGTCAGAGGAAGACGGACCATCTGGCTCTTCTCAGTGGCAGAACAACTGGACCAGTTCCTGCTTGGACACAAGTAACACTTCTCTGAAGTACTGGCACGAACATCTGAGTTACATCCGATGGGGACTTTAAAACCTTACCGTCTCCAGGTGTGACCTCGAGGAGGAGAGAGGTGCGTGGACAGATAGGGAGCGCTGTCAAACTGACATTAAGTTAAGGATTATTTTGGTTCCAATCTACAACTTTTCATGAATTCTACAACTGTTCAAGATTACGGATTAAGGTTTTTTTTTTTTTAGATTATTAATGATTATTAGGGTTCAAACATTTAGGGTTAGTAAGAATGTTTTTTTTTTTACATTACTCTAATGTTCACCGAGTTTTTTTTTTTTTTAAACACAGAACCATAATATTGTGAAACATTATTACAATTGTTACAAATTACTTTTTTTTTCTTTTAATATCTTTTGAAATGTACTTTATTCCTCTTATGGAAAGCTGAATTTTCAGCAGTCGTATCTGTCAATACATTTTCTGATGCGTTGATTTGGTGTTCAAGAAAATTGTCTTATTATTACTGTAAGATTTTTAGGACCTTTTTAATGAAAAGAACTGGATTTATTTAAAATATAAATGTTTTGTAATATTCTAAATGGTTATACAGACGAGTTTAATGTGTCCTTGCTGAACAAAAGGACTCATTTTTAAAAAACTAAATCAAACTATTCATACTAATCGGTCTTGATCATACTTAATACTGTACAAATATTTCCAAAAACATTGTTTATAGTGGGGATACGTGTCTTCTGTGCAGCCTGCCGAGAGGACTGGGCTGGACATCTCTGTACTCTTCATCTGCTTCTAGGAGCTGCTGGGTGAGATAACTTGGGTACTGTAGAATATATAAGAAAAAAAAAAAACAGACGAAAAGCAAATCAAGTGAAACTCATTCAAACAAAAGCATCTGACATTCAATAAATCCTGAATTTGTTTTTCTGCTCGTTTCTTTTTTCCTTTTTTTAAAAAAAAAAACAACAAGCTAATAATACTGGAAAACAATCAAAATACACACCTGGGTCTCGGTGGAGCATCTTGAGATCTGATTTACATTTGGCAGCGATCCTCCATAGTACGGGACCGAGTCTCTGGTTTGCCGAATTCTCTCGGCCTGAACCTGAAGAGGGAACAGGAGGCCAATAATAGTAACAACAAAAGCCATCCAACGCTGAGTTAAACACAAATCTCATCTCACTCTCTCCCAGACTGCCTTGCCCTCAGGGAAACCAGTGCCTGTTGCATCATAATTTAAAACAGACATTGTACCTGGGATTCACAGATCCCTCAGTCTACAACACTAACGTCAAATAGACCCTAGATGAGTGACTGGCAAAGCTATTTATGTGCATTGACATAGTCCATGTGGACCTGCTGAATCACAAGTCCATACACAGATGGTAAAATACTTCCTAAGTCCTATTTAAGTCCTATTTAGTCCCAGCACACTTATCATGACCTTCTGATTTTAAAGGGTCTAAAACATATCTAAAAGTTCACACTGCATTAATTTCATGCGAACAGCTGTTGATGTCGAGTTACACAGCCAATTCAGACGTCTGTGTGTGTAAGCTCCATAAAACGCTATAATTAAGTTACAACTACCACATTTAGTGCATACAATATTTCAAGGGGTTATCGTTATGCATTATGAAGATTGCTGTCTGATAAAAGCCGTGATAAATGGTTAAACGGAGCCCTGTTTTTAATAAGTAACTGATTGATTTACATTATGCAATTGCAGAGATTGCCGTAAGATTAGATCAAACCAAGTGAAAGAACAAAGACATTTGCATATATTTATGGATTATTATTTCTTCTTTGCCACAGTTACCTGATGTAAGTGTTACTTTTCTTAAAAATCTGTTAAAAATCTGACCAGGAACAAGATATAAATGTGTTATTCCTATATATATATATATATATATATATATATATATATATATATATATATATATATATATATATATATATATATATATATATATATATAGCACATTTTTTCTTGATATTAATATAAAAAAGGCTTGCACGTGTTACTATCTATGGTCATTATATACCGATATAATATAATATATACCAATAGAGCCGTTCCCAAAACATAACTATAACTGTTTAAGTGTTACTAACAGTTTTTAAACTTTCTTATTGGTTTTTAGTTTGTGAAATCGAACTTCCCTGTAGCTAAAGCTGTCCCGCTGTCAGGAATCAATACAGCAGACACTAAGAAGGCAATTACTATTTGGAAGTTTAAGCACTTCCTTCCGCCGCAAACACATTGTAACGGAATCAAATATATGACAACTGTGTAAAATGAGCCCGACGCGTCTTGAATTGAGTTAGACTCACCCTGATGGAAGTAATGTCCATCATAACCTCTCGGAAAGCGGCTGTGTCTTCAGCCTGTCGCTGGTTGTGCAGGGCGATTTTCTCGCTGAATTTCCGCGGATTGCAGCTTCCAGGCGCCGGTCCTGCTCCGGGCCCCTGTCCGTGCCCTATTTCCCCAAGGCCCGCGCCCGACAAATGCATTATTCCGTCAAATAAGAGAAAGTAAGCTGGCTGACACGGCCAGAGTTCGATAAGTGACCCAAGAAAGCAAGACTTTTGACAACGGTGAGCAGTGCATTGTGGGTACTGCAGTCCTGAAGGCTGTAGTAAACATCGTTGCCAAGCTCATTCGTTATCTGTAAAGCGCACACGCCCAACTACTGTCGAGAAGGAAAAAAACAACTCTGGTATTTTGGGAAACGTAGTTTACGACAATTGAACAACTACAGCGCGGAGCGTTTGCGTTTTTTGTCGCATTGAAAATAAGTAAATAAACTTAAAAATAAAATTATATGGAAATAATTTCATACAGTTGCAATAATTTTAAAAAGTGTATACATTAAAGAATAAATCAAACTTTTTATTACGTTGTGTTAAATTAACATGTTAAAACATGAACAATTTAAATTATATTTATTGTTTAAAATTCCTCACTGTGTATAAAACATTAAAATGCAATTAGATCATTTAATATTTAGTTACTTTAATTTATGCTCTGCAGTACAGTCAAAATGTTCAAACATTTTTTTAGACACTGGGAGTCAAAAAGGTTGAAAGCCACTGTTTTTGGTCATGTTTTCATCACATCATTTTTAGTTTTTCAGAAATCTGTTCACTAACAAAATAGGTGAATGAAACAATCACACACGCACACAAACACACCCACATTAGTTATTCACGAGTTCAAACTGATTTTATGAAATACCGATGAAAAATATTACTTTTGATGGAAGGACTACAGAAGATTTGTCATAAAAACTACAATTCCCATGTGACCGTAGTCCGGTGACGACTCTTTGAAAGTCTGTAGATTTACTTCCGTTACGCGGCTGGTGCTAACAGAATAGAACATGTCTGAAAAAAACATGGAGGAAAAAGTTGAGAATGCTACAAACACTAAAAATATATCTCTGCCCATGTCGAGGGTGCGATTAATCATGAAAAGTTCTCCCGATGTGTCCTGTATTAACCAGGACGCTCTTTTCTTGACAACAAAAGCAACGGTAATTTGATGTGTCATTAAGCAATGGTCATTTGCTAGGTTATCTGCATTATTTAGTTACTTCAGTGGAAAAAAGTGTTTTGGTTTGGAAATCTGTGATATCAGTTGGCTTTTAGACCATATCCCCGTAGTTCTAACAGCTCTATTTATATTTCAGGAAAAAAGTACAAAGGAAAGACTCCGACAGTGCGTTTATCACTGACTCGCGTTTTTATTAATGTGTGACATTTTCATAATTTCCTCATAGGAGCTTTTTGTCCAGCACTTGGCTCTGTCCTCATATAAAAATGGTTCGGGTCAAGAGACAAACACGCTGTCGTACAGGGACCTGGCCAACACAGCAGAGGAGACGGAAACGTTTCAGTTTTTAACCGGTGAGTCCCGGCCGTTTGCGACGCTGATGAACGCAAGTCAAACTAAATCAGCTGGTGTGTAAACAGTTTTGTCTCTGCTATTTTTAGATATCCTTCCTAAGAAAATCTTGGCCAGGGACTATCTGAAGTCGCTGGAAGACATGGAAAAAGACGATGATGTCTGAGGAAATCACTGTGAACTGATCCTGACCACTTCCTCGCTAAAACTGTGGATTAAACTCGCAGGACATTGTCTCACAAATCAGGACATTTCACCCAAAGAGTTGTACTAATACACCTCTGTTGTTTTAGAGAGGTAATGTACATGTTTTACTTAATGTAGTCTGTGTGTTTTAGGACCCACTTACACTATGCGTTGTGTTAAAATGTCAAAATAGCCGCTACACTGAATTCTCAACTGAACCACTGTGAGACCAGGTTATATGGTGTTTTATTACTGCTTGATTGAATCTGTATGTTTAGGGAAGATCCATACATCTGTGCAGTCCATTCCATTCAATGTGAAATCAGACCTTGCTCACGTCTTCAAATTGAAAATGCTTTTCTCAGGGTTTAAAATGTATGTTTCGTGGCCACGCTTTAACATTTTAACCACTGAGGATAAAAATGCCTTTAATTCATACTTGACTCTGGGCTGTAGCTGAAGATTTATATAGCGTACTGTATCGTTTTTAAATGCTTGAACAGTCTTAATTTTGTATTTGAATAAATACTTTTGCTGACGGTGTTCTCTAAAATCTTGTTTTTAATACGGCAGTCTATGATGCGCAAAACATTTGAAAGTGAACCGTTTTATTTATTTATTTTTATTAAGCGTAATTATACTTGTACCTTTTACATTTTTAGGGAACAGTCTATAGTCTGGGGGTATAAAAATAGATTTTATTGCCGTTACCTAATATTTATCCCATTTACTTTAATAGAGTGGAAACAAATACGTACCAAAAGAGAAATACATGGTGCTGTCGGCATGCAGTACACGGTCATACAAGTCTGGTTCGTTTGTTTGATAAAATGTAAAAGAAAGCATGCATTGCATTAATTTTCACACGTGAAGGTTGTGCTGCTCAAGTGAAATTACTGGGGAAGTAGTTTGTCCAGTCGAAGCTGCATGGTGCTCAAAGACCTCTCCAGATTGGCAAGATGTTTCTCTAGAAAAGCTGCTACTTGCTCCTTTTTAGCAATGGAGTCTTTCGTGTTGTCGATTTGCTCCTTCAGACTGAGAGACAGAGAGAGAGAGGCAGAAAAAAATTGATTCATGCGTTTCAAAATGTACTGATTTTGATTTAGAAGAAAACAACCTGTGATGGCATTTTGCAATCATATGCTGCCTTTCCACTATCTCTGACAAGAGTGCAGCAGTCGGATTCCTGGAAGTAAGTTTTATCAACAGAGAAATAGATTTTTAACAATAACTTATAACCCTTTGAAGACGGTTTATGCTTTTGATGAAATCGTCAGCCTGCATTTTTTTTTTCTGCTTAATGCATGTTTAGTAGCAGAATTCTTGGTGGCAAAAATACAAAACCCATGATTCTGCAAGAAAATCTCCACAAATCTAATCACACTAAAGTAACTCTTTAGTGCCCCACTCCTCAAAAACATCTCGCTACACTCTAAGACTAGTTAAAGACTTTGGAATATATGAATATTTTGTAATAAATGTAAAAAAAAAGTGTTATTTCTGTAATCAGCATTTTAATTTTACATCAAAACAAAAAGCAGTGTTGGTTGGTTCATGGCTTAAAACTCAAAAGATGGGAAAAATTCACTCTTTTTGTTTAATGATGAGCGTACGGCTATAAAAAACACAAATCACAGCCATTACGTTTAAAATATTAATAAAAATGAATAAAGTTTTTCTTTTTGTTGGTATGTTGGTTCTTCGCCCATTGTGTCCATACTAGTTTTTAGTCCCAAAGTTCAGATATGCAGCCAAAACACAATTGGGTCTAACAACTCTATATATGCACTTCACCATCAGAAGTGAATAACTTCTGGTTAGTCATTTTTTGGAGATAGTAAAAAGGCAACTTCCTATTCTTCCCACGAAAACATTCAGCATTCAGTTACCTTGAGAAGGTGTAATGCTCTTTCCCCTCCTTCCTCTTCTCATCCAAATCCATAAACACCTTCTGCATTGTATCGGCCGTCTGGGCCACGGTGAGATGGTCATCCCGGACACCCTGCATGTTCTCCTTGGCCTGCAGATCGTAGGACGCACCCCCTTCCTCGAGGCCGCTAGATGTGGATACGGCCTGCAGTGCCGCCCTGTTCTGCAGGACGAGGAGACGGGACTTCTCAAACTCCTCTGGGCCTGCTATATCATCCCAGCACACAGGGGAGGATGGAGGAAGCCAGAAGCGCTGAGTGCAGTTGGCCGGCCTGCCAGGCATCTCTCTGACAAACGGGCTATCGGCTGGAAAGCTGTTTAGGAGTTCGTGTAATCCAGAACCCCATTCCCAGTCCAAATCCTCCAGCTCCAGCTCCGTCACTATGCTGCCCGCTGGGTACCAGACAAACAGGAGGGAAAGGCACCAGGACAAACAGGTCCTTCTCATTCTGTCCTGGAGCAACAGCATACTGGCGATAGTGGACAAACAGTAAACAGTATTGAAAGAATTAAGTGTCCTTGAACTGTGAGCTCAGCGTCTCAAACCCATACTCCTGACTTATAGAAAAGGATCTCAATATAATGCTTAATAAAGACAGGAAGACTTTGAAAAAAATAGTAGATTACATGGGGTCTGTGCCAATAGACTAATGTGCAGCACACTGATATAGTGTCATTATCTAAAAAAAGGCAAAAAAAATTATCTTTGGGGTTACACTTAATTCTTAAGGTTGTTTATTTTTTTTCTAGCATGCTAAGAGGGCTGCGCATTTATTAAATCACTGACTTAAAGTATGACATTTGTTAGCTTTAATCCTAAATTAATTGTGTATGTATATGTATGTATATGTGTGTGTGTGTGTGTGTGTGTGTGTATAAAATTAAAATAGCTAAAAACTGGGAAAAAATACTTTTGAAGACAGTTTGCTGAAGCCACTTAAGCGTGTATATATATATATATATATATGCTTAAGTATATATATATATGGCTTCAGTAAACTGTCTTCAAAAGTATTTTTTTTTCCAGTTTTTAGCTATTTTAATTTTAATTAAAAGCATAATATAAAACACTACAAATACCTATCGGACAACATATTTAAATATTTTGAAATACTGTCCATTTCAAAAAATAGTCTATAGTCTGCTATAGAGAATTTATTGCTTTTATTTAGTATTATTAAAGCATGTTCATGATTAGTGTTTGTGCTGTTCTTGATGCTCTATCCTGTTTCCAATAAACGAACCCAAAAGGGACACCCACTAATAGTTATTTATAATGTTTTCGATTATAGCAATACATTGTAAAATAATGACCGCTTTCAAAAACATAGCTTCTCCAGTTGGTCAGGCAGATCGAAACATTACTATCATGTTGAGTTGATGCTCAAATACAGCTATTTTTATAGTATTTTTATATATGCTGTTTTTTGGGTGGGAAATCGGACAGAACCTGTTTAGTCGCCTCTGTTGTTGTGCTGGAAGGGTAGAATGTAACCTCGAAAAAAAAACAGGCTAGTTTACTGTTCTCACTCGACATAACGATATAAAGGTAGTGTTACTGAGGGGAAACAAACAAAAAGAAACAGATAGACAAACGCACACGGACGAAATGTTAAAACTCGCTCTTAATTTATGAATGGAGAAAGATTCCGTCGAATTTTCTTTTATGAAGCACAAAAATGTCCTTTCAACTGAAACGCTTTATAAAAAAAATTTAGGTTTTCGCTATTCAACTTACTAATGAAACGAAAGCATTTAAATGATAAAACTAATTCAAAGCGTCAGACAAACTTACCTCAGTCTATTATATCTCAGCGGGCAGAAGCGGAGCTCGCGTGCCTTTCATAAATGAGCTATTGGAAAATCTGACTCGCTCTTCACAGCTCAGAGCTGCTCACTGCTCATTTGTCTGGATAAGCAAAAAAAAAACGCCTTTTATTTTCACAAACACAATAGTACGCTAAATAATCAGCGGGCGTTGTATATAAAGTGTCAGAGTGGAGTAAAACAAAACCAGCGTACGAGATGTGATTTTCCACTTCCAGAGTTTTTATCAGCTGGAAGAGTGGCCGTGTCTCAACACCTAAGTGAGCTGCCTATGTGGACAGCATCTCAGACAACGGAACAACACCCTTTCTAGAACACCGTGCAGATGCGCACTAGGTTTTAAAACACGACCATTTTAAAGTTAAGGAGGATTTCCCTGACTGTGAATGACTTTTTCTTTTTTTTTTTCCTTTGATGTTTGGGGTAAGGAGAGACTGAGTCATGGCGTTTATAACGAAGTAGACGCTGAGGCAGATGCAATTTATTTTTTTAGTTTAGGTTCAAGGATTAACCCTAAATAAACCCTAGCTTGTACCTATGCGAACTAAACTGTACAACATAAAGCTTAGTTTTGTACTGTAGCAGGAGAAGAGAGTAAACACCAGTTTTGGCTTCAGGCAACATTGTTTTGAGGTTTGCAAAAATCCACACAATCTGCGTTTACTTACAGATGGCTGCTCGGCGATCTAGAAAACAAGTGTAGAGGGATTTTAAAGGCCAATATGATCTCAGCAAACAGGAATGGGGAAAAAAAGCTGGCAAAAGCAGCAGACATTTTGCAGAGGCCAGCATGTCCAAAAAACATCATAGCTAGAAGTAAAAATTCTGGCATAAAATATTAAAAACACAGGACACGGCAGTCAGAGGAAATTAAGTTTATTAAATGATGCAATACACAGTCAAGCGAAAGTGAGCTATATTAAATGATACGTTTTCACATTATGTCTTAGCAGGGTTTACAGCATATCTTGGTTTGTAAATTTATCTGTTGTTTAAAAATAAAAAGAAAAAGAAAGAAAAGCTCACACTTTACATTATCAAGAAACAACAACGACAAGGAGCTTAGCAGTGAATGCAAACACATGAATCAGAAATTAAAGAATTCATGACAGGAATGACAGCAAATTTAATTTGGCATGTTATAAAAGGAGCAAACACAAGGTTAAATGAAAGATAAATTGCTGATGTGAGAGGGAGGTTTGACGCCACGACGCAGTGCAAGAAAGCCTTCGAATAGAAACTTTGGTCGCTTGGCTTTTCCGTCACTAGCATGAATATGATAAAAAAAAAAAAAAAAAAATTAACAAGAGTGTCCTGGAATTTTAACGGTTTGTAATTTAATGATGAAAAAAAGAAGGATGATTGTCAACTTACAGAGTACAATTTGGAAGAAAAAAACAAAAACAAAAAAAACGATCTGTCAGTTCCAGGACACTCCTACATTCTCAGGAGGTAGATTTATGGCAAAAATGTATGGCCTGATTTGTAGCGACTTGCATGTTGTGGTTAAATAGTGCATATTTTAAGGCCAGATATACTTTGTTCCATCCATAAATGCAGTTCTAAGGCTACATTAAGACACAGGTGAGGGGATTGAGGACGAGAGGCAAGCAGATACAGCCCTTAAATGGCAATACCTGAGTCAACTGTAACTTTTGACTGCAAGACATCACTACATAATCTAATAGTCATGATCAACTGAGCGATGCTCAAGCTAGAGGCTCTGTAATATTGTATCATGTCAGTGAATATGACTAAAAATCTGTCAAAATTGCATTTGATGTGCATCACTGCTAATCTTTTAAATAGCGTTTCCGGTCAATCGCATGATTCAAAAGGTGCTTGCACAGCTTGTGGGCGTCAAATCTCCCTGTAGGGGAAATTATTTGAAATGAGGTTCACAAAAGAACAATAAATGAAGTTTATGCAGCATTTATCAGGCTTATGAGGTACTTCACATCTATACACTTTATTTATTTATTTTTTTGAAAAGACCAACAAGTCATATGGTTCCTTAGAATTCCTATTATAGCAGAAAATACCTCGTCTTAAATAGTCTTAGTCTGTGTGCCCAATTACAACAGGGCATCCTTTAAAACTGCTTAGAAAGTGCAAAATACAAATACTGATCATTCTATGCAGCATTCACTCAAGGTTGCATGATAAATGTACAAATTATTCAATGTGGCGTTGAGTATCAAATTAAAAGGATAGTCCCTCGATCAGGGGTGGGAGAGATTTTTAAAAAGGCACACATACGACGACAAAAAAAAAAAAAAAAAAAAACACGCTGGACGTTTTTAAGCTCACTGATGAAAAACAAGAATCTGAATGATTTCCATACAACCTCTTTGTACCTTTTAATCTCTCAAGAAACTCAAATGCCAGTGTATTAGGATGCTTAATGCATCCTTAATCAGAATCTGAGAGACAACAAATCAAAATTGAATTCCCTTCATAAAATGTAGCAAGGTAAATACACGTCAGCTGCAACGAGTAGCACTCTGAAGTCTCAAATGACAACGTTTAAATACAAATAGCTTATCGCAGACTCGTCATAGAACTTTCAAACGGATCAGGGTCTAATGAGTGCGAAACATCTTTATTGCAATACTAGATAGAAATCAAGTAGAATCAAGTAGAGCGCTAGCACTCCAAAGACAATAAAGCTCATCGATTGCCTTTTGACACGTTGACAAGCTGCTTCATAAGAAAATGTTGTCAGTTTCCCCCATACATACATAAAACACAGAGCAGTGGTCATTGGACGTCTCTTGTCCAGTATGTTATCCATAATATGGCACAATGCTAGTGACGGACATGTGGGTGACACTGCCACACAACTCAGTCAAGATCCTGAAAAGAACACCACCAACTTAACCACCGTGTTTTGGCAATTATCTTGGCCTGAATTCGGATTTATTTTCCATAGACACAACCGGAGGATCTGAGAACAGCTCCACTCAAAAGCTACAGTGGAAAAACATTTGAATGATCCTCTAAAAGCTGATGAGTATTTTGTCACTACATTTTAAAAAGGGAAACTTTCGAATCATGTTTATTTTGGTCCCCTGCGATTTTGTTACATGCTAAAACATCCCTCATGTTGATCCACCATACAAAATAAAAAAACTAAACACTTAACACACAGTATAGGCTTGCGTTGTTTGGTCACAATTATTGTTCTTTGTCATGAGCACATATACATATATGTATAAGGGATATTTTAATGTTAGCACCTGACACTATTGAGGTAGTTTTCGAAGTTGGTTTAAAAAGCCAGGTTGTGACGAAGCTCTCAATTATTCCAATAAATCAGTCTCAAGACCCCATTTTCATCTTACAAGCATGCTCATATTTGAATAAATAACATGTTAGCATGTAATGAACTAATGGAACTGTGCTCTTTAACAGGATTCTTTGCAATATTCTTATCCCTCACAACAAGCATCGATTTGGTCATTTTATAATAGTTTAGAACTTAGAAAGGGGGGGAAACATCCTAAAAAGTGTTTTGAAACCCAATAAATGACTAGCTGAATGGCAACTGACCTGTAAAGGTACTGAGCAGAGGTTAAGTGTGTGCACACAATGAACTGAGGCTCAGCAAGTACCACCGTCATGATTATGGGACCACCACAGAGTGTTTGCTGGTAAAGCAAAATGTTTCCAATGAAAGTGAAATTGGCATATTGGGTTGATACATGAACACAGGTGTTGCAGCATAAAAACCCTTTGGATGAAACTTGAGTTGGTAATCCCGGCAAACATACGAGCAGTACTCGGCAAAAAAAAAAAAAACATCAAAACATTGCCTTATGTACACTTTTTACAGTACAGCACCACAAACTTTAGCGATACAAGGATCTTTGTGCCAGTGTGTATTCGGAATAAACTGCCCATATCTGTTAATTTAGTACATCACAACCATGAATGGTGAGATACAGTTCATGGATAATAAAACCCAACGATTCAATGCTGCTTAAAATGTGCATGCATAAAACAAAGTGGAGCAAACAAGATGGAAATAATGTTCTTTACCAGTATGCAGGTGTATGAAGTACATTCAAACTGTTCGTTTGTATCCTTATGGTTTTAGCAAATCATAAAAAAGGTAGCGCGTTTTAAACTTGCCACCTTAGGAATTAAAAAGCAAAGAATACAGTAACATAACTACCATGGTATGTAGAGAGAGGCTTACATTTCTGCTTCGGAACACTATAGTGCAAAGTTCTAATGCAAATACATTAGCAATGTTTCTTAAGGTTAAAAGACCACCTCTGATCACCAACATGAGGGGCAAAATTCTTTTGATGAGACTGGCTTTTTTTTTTGTCTGGCATGAATAAAAAAAACAAAAACAAACAAAAACATTTCTAAAATGAAAATCTAAAAATCATTGGGGCACCAACTAAGCATCAATGCAACTAACTAGTTTTATTCAAACCATAAAATGTAAAGCGAAGAGGCATGTGGACACTGTAACCCCACGCAAAGCTCGAAAAAGACACTTCGCCAAGCAATATACAAGCTTCACTCAAGCAGCAAGACAATACTCTAGAAAAGAAGACTCAAGAGACAATAATGTTAATGGCGCAACATTGATAAATAATTTAAAGTTTCCAAGGAAATTGAGGCACCATTTCAATTTTCTGTTAACACTGTACGTGCCTCTTAAGAATTGAAACAGAGATGCTGCAGCATAGATTAACACGACGATCTCGACAAAACCAGCACCGTACTTCATTCTCCTCCCTTAATCCTTGGACTCCATTACATTTGCATTCATGGATATTTGAACGGATTTATTTGAATCAAGCATTTGCGTCAGAGTGCTAAAAACATCAGTTGATTGTATTGTAGAAGGAGGGAATGAAAAAAACAAACGTCCACCACACACACACAAAAGTGAGACTTGCGTTCTATAACTCACTAACTCAATTTGGTATGCTTGACAGATTTCAGAGAGAAAATCCGACAATTTGACCCCTAAACAGAGTGACGGCTCTGAATGGAAATGAGTTTTTGCATAGTGTAAGAACTCAAAACCTTCTTACGTCTGTTAACTTTATAGATTAGTGGCAATATGATTGTACATGAAGAAACGAGGCCGAGACTATCCTAATATTGATGGTTCTTCTCTATAATCTTACAATCTGTCCACCAGCATGCAAATTAGTAACACCTCTTCTGATATAGTGCAAAAACATCTCATATTTCATGCTTGAGAAATTGCATATGTTGTAGACCTGTGACTAAGGTGCTGAATTTCAAAAAGGTTAAAATACTAAAACTCAGTAACTTCTAAAAACATCTAACTAAATCAGGTCATGAGGATGAACGGGTAAAAAAAAAAAGAAAATCAGATTGTTCCATGGAATATCTTTAAGTAGTAGTTTGAGCAATGATTTCATCTCATGTTTTTGTTGCTGTATGATAAATACTATTATTCAAACCTAGAGTCAAGAAAAACGGGGAAACTTGGTGATACACATTCAAACAAGCATATGGATAAAGCGACAATGCGCTGCCGTTTAAAAAGGACAGAAAAATTATAAAACTATACATTTATGAACATTTTTCTAGCTTACTAAGCACGCTTAAAAGCATCCATCCACTTCACGGAAAGCATATAATCTTTTGGATTTATGTCTGACTTATGAAACGTCAAAATGTTGGACATCTGAAACTTGCAGCCCTCATTTGCAATACATAGCTTAAATCTACCGTCGTAAAACAACAGCAATGCTAAGTCATCTAGGCTAAATGGCAGCAGGTATGGCCTCTGAACAAATATGAATTAAAAAAATGCGTTCAAGATTTTCTGTGACATCTACCACTTTCAGAGGGACAAAAAGACGACGTTCCCCCATTAGTGCAATTATGAGGAAATGACCAGCGCGGTAATGTTACCATAATACAAGTAACAGGTAACAAGAGGTAGGACATCTAGTCATTTCCACACAACTGCACCCAGATAGCACACTCATGATCTGGGGTCTGTGTCCATTGCTCTTCAAAGTGCATCTACTTTCGATGAGTTACGAGATCAGCGCCAAATAACAACATAACTCTAGTCAAGTATTTGAAGATAAATTAAAATGCCCCTTATACACAGTCTGTTGGGTTCAGAAAGAAAAAAAAAAAAAAAAAGGGTCAGGGTTTCAGGGTCAAAAGTCATCAAAAACCTAACATACCCATTAAGCTCTCTGACCAGTCTGTGATTCTTGTTTAAAAGTCGAAGCTAAACAAGATACTTTAAAAATGGTAGTCTCAAGAATAACTCTAGCACCTACAATTATAATGTCCTATTGTGCTTCAGTTATGGTAGGACATTAACTACAAGTACATATGTAATCTTGTTCGGCTAACAGGAATAATTGAGAGCCATATAAAGAAGATCCAATTGTTGATAATAAAAATAGAGTATTTTGTAAGCTAATACTGCTACAGTGGGTACAGGGTTTGCACTATTTACACTACTAAAAGTACCCAGCATGAAAATGACTACATTACAAAATGTTCTATATTTAAAATTCATATACACAAACAAACCACTAAAATCTCTTGGTTAAGAATGCATAGTTAGAAAAAGATGGTTAAAAATTTCAAGTTAAAATTGAATTATTTGGGGATGTGATTTTACAGTTATCTTACTAACAAGACTCGATCAATCACTACACATCATGATGATATGCTTTAGAAAAGGATAAGACTGTTTACACGAAAACAGTTTACCGACACATACAATGTATTGCGCTTCAAATTTGAACTAAGATTGGATTCAAACTAAATACATTTTCTACTCCGTTAAGCAACAAAAAGCTAACTCGCCTAATGGCCCCACCCTGTTACTCTACAAAACTCAAAGAAAAACTAGATTTCACAAATGTGTATATATCTAAAAAGAAATGTATCTTGAGTGTTAAAAGGGATTTTTTTTAATATTCAAAAAAAACCTCTCTAATTATAAACTAGAGATTCTTAGTTTAAAAAGAAAAAAAATAAAGATTCAACAACAACAAAAAAAAATACTAAGGTGCATTTGAAGTTATGTATGAAATTCTCTTCCTTTGCGTCAATGCAACTGTGTGTGTATGATACTTCCAAAAAAAAAAGACTTGATTGCCTTTATGGCCAGCTGGAGTGCGATGTCAGCTTTTAAACCTGGCCAGCGTAGTACAGTTAAACTTCACCATTAGAAACAGCACAGAGAACCAAGCAAACCTCGGGGCTTCGGATTCCCCAATATTCAGCACCAAACTGGCTTTGCGTTTCAGTGTGGGGAAGATTTGACAACATCATAATGAAAATTTCATAACGGGTGCTTACAAGTGAAGGGTGATGGGATTTTTTTTCCTTAGGGGAACATTTTTGATGCGTTTTAGAAATTTAACTCATACACCCAATCCACTGAAACCTTAGGTTACAATCACAGCGAACAATTAAAACAAATGCTCATGGCAGTAGAATTTAAAATACGTAATCTCATCAACGCTTAGAGCCACAAGTTGTTAGTACTTCTCATGACAATTATCCATATTTCAGAGCTGTTTCCGCACTGAGAACCCCGGCGCAGGTAAACAGGGCTTCACTTATGAGAACCAGTCTCATGTGAGCGGCAGAGCGCCAGAAAACTGATTGTCAGCACAATTCCTACATTCTCACTTCCAAATGCATTCTTGATTCTAGACATACTGTTTTCAAATTTCATGATACAAGCACATGACAGTGCTCGGTCGATCATGTCATTGGCGGACAGGTACAGTAGGATGACTGAGCCCTGGACTGAACAATAAATGACACCACGATAAAAAAAAAAAAAAAAAAAAATTCATATTAGCACAAATAAATGAAACAAAACAGGATAAGTACTTTTGTCCTGAAGTCCCCATCTGGTCAGTGCACTTGCTTTTGCTGATAAATAATTTAGCTGTGGAAACTGCATCCCCACAACCCCTAAACCTGATCTGTGTTGTCCTAAACTAACCCGAACCCATTGGTTTGATGAGTTTGTAAAAACTACTGTTCGACAGTCTCCATCAGCAGCCTTGGCAATAGTATTGAATCAAGCCCACCCGGAAGCAAATGTAACTTTCAGTGTAAAAATAGTCTGAATTTTTGGATTGACTATGTAAACATGGTAACCTCTAATCTGACATGCACATGTACAACAGAGACACATAACCATGCCCTCCAAATCAAAGAAAAAAAAAATAGAAGGATAAATTAATAAATTCACATATTACAGTTCTAAAAATCATGGATATTTAGTATGTACGGAAATTGACTACATGGGCAACTGGAAACCTAACAGCATGGCGATTCTTGTTTTTTTTTCCCCATTTGAAGGTTCTCGTTTTTACAATTGAGGCAAACACATAAAAATACATACACACACACCGTGCTGTTTTCAGGATGTAGGGCTTGTTTCTGGCTATGTTCAGGCGAAGTACATGGTGCGCAGTGTGTCCTGGTGGATCTGCACAGCTTTGGCCAGGGCTTGATGGTCTCTGCCGTTACTCTGACCTGACGTGTGACTGCCTTCAGCGCTGCCGGCAAACAAATACAACACACATAATTCCATCTACTTGTATAATGTACGACGAATAAGGTCTCATTATAAAAAAAAATGAATAAGCTGTGAGTTATAAGAATTAAGGATTTAGGATGAAATAAATAGGATTTATTTCAGAGATGTGGAAGCAGCCTTTAGAAAATTTATAACAAACAGGGCTATATGTCCTTCTCTAGATGTTATGTTAATCATAGTCAGACCCACTACCTGTCATGTTCTTTGTCAACCAAGTGGTAGCGAGCACGAAACGCCACCAGGTGGGCGTAGTAGGCTGGTGCAGGAATGGAGACAGAGCGGGTGCAGCGCACGTAGGTGTGGCACAGCTGGTAGGTGAGGACCTGCAGCTCATCAGAGGTGAAATGGTTGTCGTCCCACAGCACATGATAGTGGGACGGCCTGCTGGTTCCCTGTGGATATTCAGCAATTATGAAGAATCGAAATCACACACACTCAGACTAGCATAATAACCACCGACACTATAGCCAATTAACCTCCACTTGTTTAAGTGCTGATTGCTAGGAATAAAGAATTCGTAAGCATTTACTTTATATAGTGAGTCTATGAATTCTTTATCAACCTTTCATTGGGATCCCGTTTGAAATTTTCAATGGTACCTGAATTCCGGCATGACTGCAAAGATAAAAGTCAAACTCAGAAGGATGAGTAATTTTGGTGTCAACTGTGGTGCCAGCAGGGATGTTGCCACTCTTTCCAACCTTGAATATAAACAGCAAATTTAAAAAGACATTAAAAAGAATTAAAATGATAAAATCAGAAAAGGTTATAATTTAACATTTTACTCAAGGACGTGTACTTTTCTGATTCACAAGATGTTTGCAATAACCATGTTTCTGACTGGATACTTTCTATTAAAACGTACTGAGCAAGAAGCCAAAAAAAAAAAAAAAAAAAAAAAACACTGCCATAACCCACCCGCTCATTACGGTCCATGCAGAAGAGTCTGGTGTGATGTCTCTTCTGCACTACTACAAAGGTGATGCCTGGTTGATAATCTTTCTCCAGCTTGATGCAGGCTTCACGAATAGCCAGGAGTTCATGCTGTAGAACCTTAACATACAAAACAGTACAGTGAAGATTAAACTAAATGTGTCAGCACCACTTAGCAAGCACTGACCAAAAAAAAAAAAAAAAAAAAAAAGCATAAAAACGCAACCTACCTGGTTGAACTGGCCCTCAGAAATTCCGTCTCTGTAGTAGATGATGCGCGTTGGTTTAAAGCGTGTGGATTTGTAGAACTGGATCAGCAACTCTCTCACCATGGTGGCTAGATCCTGAATGATGTCTTGACGGTGCTGCTGCACCCGCACCGTGGCACAGTATCGGCTTGGGTGGGCATCCATACTGCCAACAACCTAAATATTATGTATATAGGAAAAAAAGTTTGTTTTTATATTATTATTATGATTATTTCATTTTTTATTTAGAGGGCCATGTAGCTCAGAAATGTGGAAATTCATATTAAACACTTAAGGTTTTGTTGCCATGGCTTAAATGGTATAATATGACTTAAAATGGGTACAAGATGTAGATTAGCACTAATACCACGAGTGTGACCACTTGGAAATACGCAGTTAACAATCTGCCTAAAATATCAGAGGTTTGTCAGGCTTACAGCAGCAATTGAGGGTTTCTTGCCATCTCCAGCTGGTGGATGAGTCACATCTGCACCCAGAAAGATGACTGGTTGCTGAAACACCAAGGGCCTACAGAAAAAAAAAACAATACAGTGATAAAACAAATGTAAAAAACACATACAAAACACACACAGCATAGATAGCTGTACTTTCTGGTCAAGTTTCATGGGAAAGCAGCCCAGGCGTTATCCAACAATCAAACAAAGACTCAGAAAGTGCCTTAAGCTTTCTGCATATCAAAGGCTTTTTGGAAAAGCTGTCCTCACCTGCCCTGTGGAAGAAGAATATTGTTGACTCCACCCAGTTTGACATTAATCTTGAGGCAGAGGTTGGAAAGGGTCTGAGGTGTGGTTTTCTGTACATTCTTCACCTGGACACACTGGGTGGCCATGCCCAGAACAGTGTCTCCAACGCGCTTCACCTCAGCTGTAAGAATTGATTGTTTAGAGTGTTACAAAATACACTAAAAGAAAAACACAAATGAAACCGACAGAAGCTAAAATACCATAAACGGGAGTCTTCCCAGGTAGGATGACCACCACCAACTGTAAGCCTTGGTACGTGTACTTGAGGTGTTTGAACATGGGCTCCACACTGTCTGCTCCCTGGGCATATTTGCAAAAGCATGGCTGGCCCTGAATGGGCATCCCTGCATCGCGTGATATCTTACGGAGCTGGTCAGTAAATGCTCTAAAGAAAACAAATACAGGATAAGACCATGTAAGACCCTTATTTTTTATATATAATTCCACCAAATACAAAAACTTCTCCAGATCCAGGTCCAAAGCTGTCTTACTTCAGAAGAAGTTCTGTACACTGCCTCTGCGGGGCAAAGCAGGCAATAGCCCATACTTTGATCTCAATCCCTGTGTGGAACTGCTTGTTCCTCATGTCCCACACACCCTGGACCGGGGTTGCTATTGCTTTGTTCTGAAAAGGCCAGAGAGACACAAATAAATTAGGAAGACACATCCAGATTGGAATTTAACCACACACACAAAAAAAAAGTTAAGTTGATCAGGACAGGTTCCTACCCTTCCACCATAGAGAATTGAAGGTGCCTGAAGGACCCGACCATTGACCTCAGTCATCTCGTCTCTTACCATAACTCCAAACTCACGCACATAAGGATCGGTGTTGAAGTTGGCACTTCTCATCTGTCAGAAGCAAATTAAATCCATCATGAGGTGTGGATGAGATTTAGACAAATGAATGAGTACAGATAGCTGGACAAACCAGTTTGCTGATCTCATCCTGGCGGTCAGGTGCAGACCTGGCTGTGGCACGTATCATAGTGGAGGTCTGATTGTCTGTCAGTTTCTTGATGCATCTCTGTCCAGCTACTATGTTACAGACCTGAATTTAAGCAACAAAAAAGGTTGATGACATTCAGAGAAATAAATAAGAGATGTTTGGAAAAAAGTGTAAGATGTGGTCTTGACCAACCTCCAAAGGAAGGTAGGTGTGTTTTTGCTCCTGACCAACTTGTAAACATGGGAGATGTGGATATCGCAGCACCAGTTTGTACTTATCCTTGAAATACTGGGCGACAGTGCATTCAATGGTCTGACCATTCTCTTGCTGCAAGGGAAATCTGGAGGTAGGCAAAAAACATTTTTAAAAGCACTGACTTAACATTACATCATAACAATGAGGAATGTAAAATGTAACCGCATTCATACAGAAAAAGCTTTAAAAATGTGCTTTGTGAAAGATCTTACGTTTGATGGCTGGCTGGCCTCCTAGTCACATTACACACTCTGTATTTTCTCTTCATCTGTCCACAGTGAGTGATTTCAACCTTCAGTCCTGACGGAGGAAAAGAAAGCAGTGTTCAGAAAAATCAAAAATGAACTGCTTAAAAACATTAGGTCACTAATTACTTTAATCAATCACCTTTGATTTCCTTAGTGAACTTCACTCTCTGGGAATCCGTTAAGGGCTTCTGTTGCTCTTCGATGCTTTTAAAATCCAAAACCTCACACATGAACTCAATAACAGGTTGAGCTTTGTAGAATGCAGTGGCAGATACTAAAGATAAACATTACACAAAAGATAAGCATACATTTTTTTAAGGAACATTTATTATTGATGTCAGTGCACACTAACCATCAATGTTGAGCATCATCTTCCAGAGGGATGGTCGAACAGACTGATGGAAGCCAAACCAAACTTCTCTTCCTCCACCGAGGGGGTTGGAGCAGCCCTCAGAGGGAGTGAAGAATGAACGACCGACTGGGGTGTACCTGCAGACACAACAATATGCTCTACAATGCCACATTGTGCAGAAAGTTGACGTATGACGCCCCCTAAGGGTGATTTATGAATGACAGAGATATCAAAACACAGCCATTAACCTCATAGAGGGCAAATGTCTCATGACAACGTCCAGAGCCTGAATGGTCTCAAAAGGGATGTTGGGTAGCCGTCCAGACAGTGCTTCATGTAGAGCTTGCAGACTCACACAGGACACCCATTTGATAGCTACTTTAAAACTCCTGTCTTTTCCCTCGCCTGGAATTGTGACTTCCAGCTCCACCTAAAAAAGCAGTTTGTGACATCGGTGCCATGTGAGAAAGTAAAAAGACTTTGATGTAGCATTTTAAGAAGGTACAGTTTAGGAGAATAACGTATTTCAGTAACTGCTCTATCAAGCATAAACATAATAAATATATACAGCATTTAATATAACTTTATTAGTGCATACTTTGTCTCTTCCGATGGGCAAAGGCATGGCAGTGTAGAGATTCTTCCGACCATCATACACAGGCTTTCGATCTCCAAAGATCTGCGTTTTAAAGTGCTGGACCATGTGCTCAACAATTTCACTAAGAAAAAAAAAAAGGTAAGTATAAAATGTCCTTCCACACAATCAGTTGAAATTCCAAGTTTCAGTAAAAAGATGTTACCGGTTAACTCTCCGTGGGCATTTCTCAGGCTTTATATCTATGTCGTAATGGTACACCTCCAACTTGGGTATTTCCATTTCAAAGAAGTTGGCCTGAAGCTTGATTGTCCTACCCATTGTGCCAAAGTCTGGCCGTTGAGGTGGTTTAAAGACATACTCTTGCGCTGGAGGAGACAAGGGAGCTATGGGACACACACAAATAGTTAGGTTTTTTAACATGAATTAGAAGCACTGCTTTTGTTGACCATGTCTATTATTTTAAGATAGAAATGTCCATTTTTAGTTTAGTGGACCTTTGAGCAACTTAATCCCATCAATTAGGCCCACACAAACATTAAGGTAAGACTATTAGAGCTCTGCTGTGCTATATGAACTCAAGCACCCCACCTTACATAACATCTTTATTTTCGTATATACAAACTAACAGGCAAACTTTATTTTTAGTTTGTTTCTTTAATTCTATGGAACAGACTTATCACAATCGTGCTGTTGTACTGAATATGAAAACAGACTAATAACAGCCATGCTGATGTTCAGTACAGCAACACTTGCTTTTTAAAAAAAAAAAAGTTTTAATTTATTGCCATGTCAACATTCAATAAATGTTGCAGACATTTGTTAACCCTAAAACAAAACACAATGAAGTGCAAAATTCAAAATACAGCTAAATTACCCGTAAAAAGCACACAGAAATGTATAACTTAAAGTTAATACATATTTACATTTGTATTTATTTTTTTTTTTACACAGTGTGATACTTAAAGTAATAAACTTTACTACTGTACTAACACAATCAGCAGGCAAAAAATTAACATTATGCAATACTGAAGGTTTTAGAGACACACTGTGGAAAACCAAAGTTCTTTTTATTAAATTAAGTTTAAAGACAATCATTCATTTAATTAACATTTCAAGCAACTTGATAAACAATACTGAAAATATATGTTAGACCGTCAAGAGACCAGCTCAGTCTGGGCTGCTTACCAGAAACATCTGACCCTGAAGACTGATGTCCCTGACACAGCTCAGCAGCTATAAAAGACATAACAGGTTTATTTCAAACAAACCTTTGCATTAGTGATTATGTGCAGAAACAAATGTAAATGCATGAAAAAAAAAAACGGGTTGCACTACAACTTTGATTATAAGATCACATTTAAGCAAATTATTTTAATTGTTAATATCCATCAGATTTAATTATTTACAAATATGTAGTGTACAGTAAAATGAGGTCACATGGTTTGTGGATTTGAGAAAAGCTTCTTTTTTTTCAAGGTAATGCAACGGTGTTAAACGTGTGAAAACGTTTGATGTACGAGGAAGCTACGGGTTTCTGAAGTCTTTGGCCGACAGATTCCTTGAACTGTCTCACCCCATCTTATCAACCCTAAAAACACAAGACGGCAGGAAGATACTAGGGACATGAACCCATCCCACTGGGCAACAGCCCTTTTACCTCCTTATCACCAACACCACACAAGCAACTCAACCTTCCAAACTCTCCTACACACACACACGTACCAGGATGCCTTTTCATTGAACTACAGCAACTGCATTTCAGAAGTCTCTACCAACACTCATCACTTTATGAAACCAATGTGTCAACACTTTACAACAGGGTCCCATGTTAACATTAAAGAGTTAACCAACAATCAGACAATTATATTCTTGCAGCATTAATAAATGTGTTAAAACAATTGTCATTTGTTGGTTCACGGCGTAATAGCTTATGTTCAATTCAACTTTTGACTTTAAAACTGTATTAGCACGTTGAAAGTAACATCGCACTGTAAAAAAGAAGTGCTGGTGTTTAGTTTATGTATGCAGTAAACTAAATAGTACCAAGTTTATGACTTGAACAAAAGGTTCTGTCGTTTTACTGCTTTTGTGAAATACGCATGCAGTTTCAATCATAAAGTGAAATCTAATAAAGATACATAGTACGCTAAAAGGCTCATATAACGTTACTCTAATAATAATTGTGTGTTTATGATCAACTTCAGCTGAACATAGCGACTGTGCAAGTAGATAACAAAAAAAAAGTTACAAATCGACCGGAAACGTACAAAATTTGGAAGCAAAACCACCAACAGTTTAACTACAACGTTAGTAACTTTTACAACCTGGCTAGCTGGAGAAAGTCAAACTGATGCCTAACTACCAGCGTTAAAACATCTAAAACTCGCATAAAACAATTAAACAGAAACCCCTAACCCACGCTAATACCTCCAAACCTAAAACGGTTAGAAGTACGCCACGTTAACGTTTTAAAATTGACGTGTTTAACCAGCTGCAGTAAATTCAAAAGCCAGCAGGTCAACAAGCTTAGCTAGCAGGCTAACAATAACAATGGGCCTACAAAACAAACCATCGACGGAGAAAGAAAACAGCACTTACGAACTACAATCTAAAACATTATTTGAACATGCGTGCCACGCAGAGCCGAACTACATTAAACTGCATTTTTATCCTCATCGAAACGCGCCGCACTTATTCAGTTAGCAATTCGTCGCTAGCATGCTCGCTAATCATAATAATACTCACCGCCAGCTGCTCCAATGGGATACATTTTAAACGCTTTCTGCAGCAAAATTCAATCGCAGGCCGACACTTTTTGCTTTTCCGGTGCCACGTAACACATGCGGTAACGGGAAACGCGAATTTTAGTTTAAAACAGCATCGATATAAAGGAGAAAACCGGGATTAATGAGCGCGCTGAGTTAGTGGAGCACGAGAGCTCTCAGTGGCCCCATCCCATCCCCCCTTCACAGCACGAGCGCCTATTTACCCGACACTCACACACTCTCACTGCGAGGGAGCGGACACTAACGCGCGTGTGTGTGTGCGTGTGCGCGCGCCTTGCGCTTTATTTAATGCATTTATTCAAAATCGCCAATAAATTAGCAGATACAAAACATTCGTCAAATTAAATTTAACGACGTCTAAATAACGCTGGGGGTCACGATACGTCATTTCCGGCGTTGTTTAGAGGCTATTTTAAAAAAGATAATTTAGCTGTTTATATTAATGCAAATTGTTGTGTTTGTTTAATCGCTTTTTTTTTGTTATTTCTGGCGGTTATGTTCTGTTGTATCACACAATGTAATTTCTGTATGTGTGCATTTATCAACTTTTATTAAAATATGCCGGGCTAGGAAGCACTTTTTTTTTGCTCCCATATTTTAAACAGAGGGAATTTGTTCCACAAAACCATTTTCTGTCCCTAAAGGTGGGTTTTCATCATCTAAATGCTTATCATGAGCATTTAAATATTCTAAATGCAATTATATATATATATATATATATATATATATATATATATATATATATATATATATATATATATATATATATATATATATATTATACTCTATTAACCATGGAGACCTACGGAACTTGGAAACATTTGCTTTACATCAGTGACTTTGTAAACTGTAGTTATGAAGTTGATTAATTTGCTTCTGGTTGTACCAAACACTGTTTTTGTTCATACTTTGTTGTTGTTGTTTTTTACCAGAATAATTAATTTGATTGTACAGAATCATCAGGCCTATTTAATCGCGAAACCTATTATTAAACGCTAACCTAACAGCAAACCTTGATGTATTGCTTTTTTCATCAGTAAACCAGCTCAGACCTTTCCCTCGTCGTTTATGACTAGTCAACACCTGCAACAATGCACTGTTGCAGCGGCCATGCATTGTGTTTTTGGAAAATGGATAACAGACATGAAGTAACCGGGACTACCATGAGTTACAACCACTTATCTCCACTTGGTGGCACCATTTTACCACAATTGCCGATTCCCTCACCAAACGCTTGCCGGACGACTTTTCTTCAACGTTTAAGAAACAGTAACAGCACAGACTAGCAAAATTTAGAGTCGTTAAATCATACTGTACAAATCAAGGTTCGCGCCATTATCATAAAATGAGTCGCTGCGAGTAGGCCTTTCCGCGCGTCGCTGCTGTCCTCAGGCACCCGCTACTGACAGAGGAGGGCATTTAATAATAATGTGATTTGATTTAGGGTCGAATAATAAATTATTGTAATCTAAAAAGGTTGCGCGTTTTCTGGGCGCACGTGCGCGCGTTGATATGTACATTAGCGCAGACACAATCTGAGAGGATTCAGGCAGAATAGCCCGTACAAAAACAAACAAAAAAAAGCTCAATCCGTAAGAACCCCTGAAAAGATATAATTAAACAAAACTATATGTAGCCTGTCCGTGTCTGCCTTTAAAGTAGCACCGTGTTCCAAACGTATTTAAGGAATCGGGCATCGCTGCTGCATGCTGGGAGATAGGTTTGCATGGAACAGATCAGCCGCCGTCTTCATTTCGCCCTATCAAATAATAATCTATTTCCCTCACATTTTGTTTGTAAACATACCATAAATACCTCCGTTAAGTTTTTTTGTTCTTCTGAAACTGGTTGAACGAGTTGGGGAGTAACTGCCGTCCGCTGTGCTTCTTGGCCAATGGCACTAGATCCTCCCTGCAGTGCGTAACAGCGCAATTTAGGATTTAACCAAGTCTTTGCTGCGGGGCTTAAAGCAGTCTTCAAGAGAGACGCTTGACGCTTGCACACACAATGTTAGCGTAGACTCCGTGGACCCCTATAGAGTCAGACTGCCTTTTTGCGTTGTCTTATCCAAACTATGACTGGAGTATTCGACAGAAGGATTCAGAGTATTAAACCTGCAGATTTTCAAAACCCTTTTCAGCTCTCCACGATGCATCACCCATCTCAGGAATCTCCAACCCTGCCGGAGTCGACGGCCACGGATTCTGGCTATTACAGCCCCGCTGGAGGAGTTCATCATGGCTATTGTTCACCGAACTCGGGCACGTATGGGAAACCTCTTAACGCCTATCAGTACCAATACCACGGAGTCAATGGATCTTCTGGAAATTACCCTGCAAAATCCTACCCTGATTACGGCTCCTACTCCACAGCATATCACCAATATGCCGGAACATATAATAGGGTGCAGTCACAGCCGAGCCCGCAAGGTCAGTCATTATATAATATATTCATTTATTTATTACTTGTGTTGTTATTATTATTATTACTATTACTACTATGTATTATACAGCGTACTGTTATCATGGTTGAGCATTATTGTTGAACATATTATACAACCAGTGTATTACTTTTGCTTCTTATCGTAAGCTCTGCATTTCGTAACTATATCGGACAAAATTTTAATATGTTGCAGCATTGCATCTAATTCAAAATGGGCTCTTCGAGTTTTCTTTATAGCTACGCAGCCTGTGCAAAACACTGCAAATATACATTGCGTTAAAAAAAAAAAAGAGTTTGTAAAGCTTTAAGAAATGCGCAATGATTTAAGAAATTATTTTCTGCTGGCAACCAAAAGTCTCGTTTATTTTGCACGAGCGGCGATTTGAAACCTCGCGACCCGAATCGCAGCAAAAAATGACCGACGTTCGCTTGTCTGTCCCCGTGTATTTATCCCGTTTTTGTTCCCCCGTCAGAAAAAGAAACAGCCGAGCCCGAGGTGAGGATGGTCAACGGTAAACCCAAGAAAGTCCGGAAGCCCCGCACCATCTACTCCAGTTTCCAGCTCGCCGCTCTCCAGAGAAGGTTTCAGAACACGCAGTACCTCGCGCTTCCGGAGAGAGCCGAGCTCGCGGCGTCGCTGGGACTCACACAGACGCAGGTCCGACCACGTTCAAACTCTTTTACCGCAGTGACTTTTATGCGATACCCATATAACGCGAAATAGCTATTCGTTTCTAATTAAAATGCGAACATGAGCTCGCGCGCAAAACGAGCGCGCGTGTGGCGTTTAATGGCCCGCGTTTAAAAGGCCGTTAAAATAATGTTAACGACGTTATGTAAAAAAAATATATATGCATTTTAATAACAGGTACAAACGTAACAGCGACGGGAATTCGCCCTCGGAATCTCACGGAACCCTTTGTTTCTTTGCAGGTCAAAATTTGGTTCCAGAACAAGAGATCAAAGCTGAAGAAGATCATGAAAAACGGCGAGCTGCCTCCAGAACACAGCCCGAGCTCCAGCGACCCGATGGCGTGTAATTCACCGCAGTCTCCCGCGGTCTGGGACTCGCAAGGTCCTCAGAGACCTCACCATCAGCCGCAAAATATCAACACGCCGGCATCCACGTTTCTGGAAAGCGCCAGCTCGTCCTGGTATTCCTCCACCGGGGCGATGAATTCCCACCTTCAGGCACCCGGCACGTTACAGCACTCGTTGGCACTCGGATCAGGAACGTTGTACTGAAATCTGTTTATTATTTTGTTGTATATTGGACTGGTGTTAACATTTTTTTTTCTTTCTTTTGAGGAATATGCAATGTATCGATATGGCAGTCCTAGAAGAACGTGTATAATGTGTAAATTGTGTGCATGTAATTTATTGCATTTGGAAGAATTATTAAATGTTTTAAATGGACAGTGGACCCGAACATTCTGAATGGTGCCTTGAATTTTGACCTCAACGCGTGCATCCGGCGATGTGCCAAAACATTAAGGACGACCCCAAATAAATGTGCTTTTCTTTGATGATCAAACATTTCGTCTTCTTTTAAGTTAATTCGCGAACAATGCACCGAACACTTTCTTCGCTTTCAGAGCCGTTTGTGATACGCTGCTTGCTCGAAATTTCTGATTGCAAAAGGGACTTTGCGGGCCTAAAAAATTAATTTGAAGAAATCTTTATATTGCATTACAATTTTGGGATCTTGTGTTCAGGGCTCAGGTGTCGCTATTTAATGGCGAATAGATCATTTTACGCATTTGGTCTTCAGTTAAAACGTATGATTTTAAACCGAGAGTACTTGTTTATAATTATTATTATTATTATTATTATTAAGCCATTAGCTAATTCCAAATACATTTTAGATGTTTTTACGTTAGTAGAACTGAATGCTTGGTCTTTATCTTGATTAAAACCCCCTCTGTCGAACGAAAAAAATTGGTCTGGCGAGCGGTGTGCTCTTCCTTGCTGTCTTTGTGTTCCTTACAATTAGACGCTTTGAGTTGTAGCGAGGAGGCGAAGGGACGGCGCGGAGATCTGAGGCAGTCTGAGGCATGCCTGTGGGGGCAAACCGGCTCCGGCGACCACAGCCCAGCCCCGACAGATCCTCCTCCCGGAAAAATGCTGAACATCTCATTAAAACCAGCGCTAACATTTCTACAGCTGAACGGCACGATAAACCGGGCTGCCAGACACGGGCTTCGTTTGAGATGTTCTTCGTCGACAGAGGAGTGGGAGACATCGCGGGCCTACGAACAAAATAATAACAAACAACAAAAAAACGGTCCAATGGCGCGCCGGCGGTATTTCCTCACAAGCCTCCAGCGAGCGTTTCCGCGTTCAAAACACGCGAGCTTAGGTCCGCTCCTAAAACTAAACGTCTGGAGACCGGCTTTCCCCTCATAACATCAGAATAGAATCGGTATTTGCTATGCTCCGAGCACAAAAAAATAATGGCTGCCGTGACTATAAAACGAAAATAAATCTGTACACGCGCTGCATGCCTACTGTTTAGGGCTTTATTTGAAAGTCGACGATAAACCCAGTGGAGAGCCGGGACATGATTATGAGAATAACGTGGTATGTACTAATGGGCTTATGCATTTTGTTTATATCCCTCGCACCCCTCCCAGCACGCGCGGACACACACACACACACACACACACACACACACACACACACACACACCAGCAACTCCAGCTTTGCCTCTCGTTGCATTTCACATACACAAACACGCTATATCCCATGCCATTATATCGAGAGCCTTGTTAAATTCCAACTGAACATTTTCCACTCAACGATTTCACCGCAAAAGCGCGTATAAATAATGACAGTTAGCTTTACTGGACACCCTCAACTGTAACACTCAACAATAATTATACTTCCACCAGGATTAGCTCCATTATCATAATCTGGACATTTACAATTATCTATAATTTGCAAAGATGCGCCCGGTTCTTGATTGCAGAAGGTTTTTTCCCTGGCTCACCATCACTAAACAGTGACAGTAATAACGGCTAATTTTGCAGGCGATATATAAGAGGTGTCGGGGTGTGCAAACACTTTCACACCTGGATTTGCTTACTCGACACAAGCGGTACACGGGAGCGTCCGCGTTCGCAACGGTATCTTTATTGAAACATTGAAACCAGAGATTTCGATGCATGCCAAACAATAAATTTATCGGAGGTAAGTGTTGCTCTTTTACCGCGCTGTTTTGCTGTCGGCTGACGGGTGGGCACTGTTATGATCTGCGCGCTCGACTCGTCGGTAAAGCCGCGCTGTTTTACGGGAAAACGTGGCTGGGACGTAGCGAACCGGCCACGGTTTGTATCAGCGTTTTCACATGCGCGCGCACGTTCTCGTGCGTTTGGCCAAAGAGTGTTTTATCGCAGTCAGACCGCGTGCGTTTCGGTATCGACGGCTACGTGTCTCCGTCCGTCCGTCTGGGGCCCTCTACGCGCAGGGGCCTTAACTCTCACAGGCACGTTTAGTTTTTATTGCTATGCATAATCAGCTGCAATTCATGCAAAAAAAAAAAAAGATTTAACTAGTATTTTAGGTTGCAAAAAAATGGCAGGGGATATTTTGAAGACGTTGCTGAAACCATTAACAAGCGTTTTTTTTTTTTTTTTTTTTACAGTAGTTCCTATTTCATCATATAGGCTAGGTTATGTATAGGCAGAGCAAACATTTAAATGAACCATCCCAATGCGTTGATGAGGGAACCTTTTTAGAAAATCAAGCCTCATTCTCTGCGTCTGGGGCATCCACGATTTGACAGCTGCAGGGGCTTCTCGTCTCCCCATTCAACATTGTAATTTTAGATAATATCCCAAGCGTTCACTCTCCTCGGCAATTTGTACATGAATAACCGAATAATTTCATCTTTTGTTTCGTCTTTGCCACTTCAAATCCAAATAAAGATGCCTTTTAGTATTAAAAGTGGTAGAAAATTACAGGTAATTATCTTTGACGGTAAAAACGCTGTAATCAGCGGGCTACATCAAAAATTACCCTAATTATGTCTGCATTTATGAGAATGGAAAAAAAACCCTCTCTTGGATAAAACCCATAAATTGTCCCAAATATCTCCTTCATATTGAACGAGACTGCAGCTGGATGCTTTGTTCAGGATCGATCCTGTGGCGAAAGGCATTCAGCGTCTCGCAGATCAAGGCAGAGAGAAAGGGGAAAAACATTTTGTCAATACCTTAATAATTGAGCTAGAGAATGACAAGATGGACAAGATGCGGCTCTATTCTGTAGGAAAAACACTTTGAGAAACCACCAGCTCGGGTAAGATATTTTGCTATTGCTTCAGATATCTTTCCAGCGTTAGAAAAAAAATGTCATATCGTGAAGGTAACTATTTGCATATTATCGTGCAAGCCGTTTGCGGGTCCTGTTTTTACGCAGAAACTGTAGAGAAATGATGCATTAAGCGCAGATTAGTCCAACAATCAAATTCACAAAAGTGTGTCTAAAAGAAAAAAAAAGGCACGACACGTTACTTGAAGTCATGTTTACTCCATTTATGACAAAACATAAAAAGTTTTTGACAACTAAAATCGGACAATATATTTACAATCGAATTGCTCGGATTTGCATGATCAGAAACATCTACCCAAAAGCTTCGAGTTCGTTTTCAAACGCGACTCGAGCGCGTGCGCGCGCGCCTGATGCGACAAAACGTTTAGCTTCCCGTTCTGGTTTCACGTCGGCGATGAATGTGTTTGATTAGAGTCAAACGTGAGAACAGATTTTTTTTTTTAGTCGATCTGTTTATGATGCTACTGACAGTTAGTTCCACTGCTGACCTTCGCCGCACCACGTCTTCGTTCTTCAAAAGAAATCGTCCCCTTAATAGGCCAGAATATGTCTCTATCGAGCCGGTGACAAAGTGCGTCCTAGCGCACGTGAACTGGGCGAAGACAGGATGTCAACAAGGCCTCTGTCCTAAAAACAAAAAACGACTAGTTGCCTATCTCTGCATGGCGTCCTGGTGAGGCGAGGAGTACCAGTGCGAGTAACCGGGCATGTAGCTGTTAGCAGACATGTTTACTCCTTTAGAGGAGGCTGAGACGTCCCAGATAGGAGGAATGGCTGGGGAGCGCGGGGACAGGGCGATGGATCCAGGCAAAGGGTCACTCTCGTGGGGGTTACCGCCTTGTTTCAACAACTTCTTAAACTTGGACCTTTTGTTTTGAAACCATATCTTTACCTGAAAGACAAATAAATAAAAAAAAAAGGTTGCTAAATTTTTAAGAGAAGCTGATTTAGTGCAACATGATATTTTATTTTATTTTTAAAAATCCAAAAACATTATTCCATTATTCCACCGTTAATCAGCAACAACAGTTAAAATATAGCACTCGACTTAAATGAGAAGCACAGCACACTATAATGCAAACATCTCACCTGCGTCTGCGTGAGCCCGAGGGACGCAGCCAGTTCCGCGCGCTCCGGTAACGCCAGGTACTGGGTCTGCTGGAAACGGTGATTTAGCGCCTGGAGCTGCAAACTGGAATAAATCGTCCTCGGTTTTCTGATCTTTTTGCCTTTTCCGTTGAAACGTATTTCTCCGTTTTCAATCACTGTCGTTTTCTGCTGTTCTGAAAAGGGCGAACATTGTGGAATGATTCCCGCACGTAAATAAATATGCATAAGTCTGTACAGAATTTTAAACGCGGGAATATTTCCCCCGACAAACACAAACAATCTGTAAATGTTCGTTCAGACGCTCTATAGCATAATTACATTGTCTGTCATATTTAGGAAATTGCATGTAGTGACATGTCGAGACGGAGACAATTAGATGCTAATTATAATTTGCAATGGTGGGTAGAATCACTGGCGGAACGCGGTAAATCATTTCGAGGAGAACGCCGCTATCGCTGCCATAGGACGGGGCAGAGAACAAAAGAGAGCGGGTAAGGTGCTTTAAATGCGAGCCCTGCGGTGCACGTCCTCGTCGCGTTTTTTATCGAAGTGCAGCTTAACAATGAAAACGGGGCTGTGTGTTTACGCGTGCGAATACGCTTACCTGTGGCGTCTAACCTGGTCTGTGCTCCGCTGGAGTTACTGTGGTAGGACGGCAGGTACGGGCTGTGGTGGGGATGGCTTACATAGGAGTAAGGTAGCGACCTGTTATAGGAGTTCGATCCGGAGTACGGAGAGCTGTCGTGCTGATGATGATGATGAGAGCCGGAATGGAGACAGTGGAGCGGATAATGGCTGGCGGCCATCGACGGGGAGCTCTGTTGTGAGTGCGATTGCTGTCCAAACTCCATGAAAGCAGATTTTGACGAGTCTTGAGCCTCCAGACCGTCAGCCATCGTAGTCATGGTCATCATCAAATTTTCTGCTTTGAGAGCACTTACCCCCTATCTCCGAAGTCCAAATGAGTCCTTTCGTTGTGTTCGTTTCTTTCTCTCCTTGGTTAGGAGATATTGCGTTATTACCTCCACAATTTATCCTTTTTTTTGTCCTGTAATTCTCACGCGGTATGGTGGAAGGTGGGCTTGAGTAAAGGCAGAGATTTTAAGGTGGATTCTGTTAAATTTGAGTCCTTGCTTCCAGACTTGATGCAGCCACTACAAGTAAAATGGTTTGTCTCCAAAGGGCAGCGCCTTCCGATTGGTCATTCAACCTAACGTCATCAGTTCTCTGCTTTAGCTGAGACTTCACAGTGAGTTAACCTACCTTAACAGCTCCCGCCGTAGCCATAACCATGTGGAGAATAATAATGCCGGGATATCCCTCCGATATTCACTAAATTCCCGCTCGGGTACGCGACTCCGGAAACAATGTCGCGCGCTGCCATCGAAGTAATTAATCTCGTGGTTCGTAACCGCGGCGGAGCTGGCAGATAACGCTCACCAAAACAAACCCCGCGAACGCTTAAAGCGTCGAACCGATGGAACACGACTCCGACTGCCTTGCGTGCAACTTCAAAGTCACTTTTATACGGTCGTTAATCTATAAACGCATGCACAGAACGGCAGAATCCACGATAATAACGCAGCAACGCAAATAAAACCCACGCAGAACAACACTTAAATAAATAGGGTGTGATTTACAGTATAGAAAATTTATATATATATATATATATATATATATATATATATATATATATATATATATATATATATACACATATACACACACACACACACACACACACACACACACACACACACACACTAAGCCTAGGTGAAAACGAACGATGCCAAAATAGAAAAAGCGTCGTTTTAAGCGACTCGAGAGAGGATTCACGTGAACTACTAAACACGCCAGATATGGTCTGGTTTAATTAAGCCCCAGTCACTGAAAGGCCCGGGTTAGTGACAGCCTTTCCTTGTAGTAATCACGAGCCAGTCACAGTTGAAAATATATGCAAATTACAAGTGCAGTTTGTGGTTTGGCAAATCGAGATCACATTATAAACCACGATGTAAATACACCCCTACAACCGTAAGGCTTTCTTCATTCTCATCTCACTCCATTTTTATTTTATAGACAACGAGTTTCCTCATGATATGGCATAAATTTACTTTAAATGGTAATGAAAACGCAATTACGGTCGCAATCAGTTATATCCAAATCCTCTTTGATTATCCGTTACACTGTATTCAGACTGGCGCTATAAAATTAAGAACAATTCGTCTGTAATGATTATGGACCTTGTTTATTTTGGGAGGTGGATTAAAAGTGGATATAGCATAAATTATCCGCTAATTATACACCAGTGTCGCCTCAATTATCCTCTTATCAAAAATGGTAGCCCTAAATGCAGCATTTAGTTTCAATTTTCTCCCTTTCTGTAACAAGAACTGCGTACCTTGCTATTATTACCAGGGATGTTATTTACTTTGCCGGATTTAAGAGTGCACAAGCGGCGTAGATAACCATTTTCCATGGTGGACTGAACTTGGGAAAGACAGAAAGGCAGCTGGTCGCTCTGAAAGCTTCTGGATTTCTTCATGTAGTCAAGATATCAAACATTTTGAGTTCTAAAGACTTACGCCAGGTAAGAGGAAACGTGGAGCGACAGATCATTCGTTCGAGCTTTTTATTTAGGCTATTGTGATGTTTTTTGTTTCTTCTAAATATTATTTGCATTTGCTTAAATGCTACTGTCAGATGAGTTAACAGTACCGTGATCGGGGATTTGATTGATTAATGCTGCTGCACGACCAGTGTGAAAACGTTTGTCAAGCAAGGGAGAACGAAACCAGAGACATATAGCCTTGGCATGGTGCAAACAATTCTCCCAATTATGCTTTCTTGCTGGCACTTTAAGTGCTTAATTGATCGAGACTGTATGGTTTGGTACCTTTGCTACCCGTGTTGACAGTTTACCTTTGACAAATTGAGGACATACAGCTAGAACGGTTATATTATCCAGGGGCTGATCTATTAAATTATTTGATAAAAGCTGACAAAATTCTGCAGCACGCCGTGAATGTGTTTTAGCGCAGATTGTACACGAGGCTCAATTAAAAATGCATTTATTTACGTGCTGCTGAATTAACGTAAATGCTGTTGTTTTGTAAAGAAATTGTATTCTATTTTCTAAGGAGGAAAAAATTTATAATTAATAAAAATATGAATAAAATATGCGCCTTTGAGTTAGTTTAGGAACACCGTAACCACTGTGGTATAAGTAAAAAATGAAATAAAAAATTATAAATAGGGCCTATTTTGTTGGACACACCAAAACATATTCTAGTTTTAATATATATATATATATATATATATATATATATATATATATATATATATATATATATATATATATATATATATATATATGTTTTTTAAATGTTTCATTTCTGCATTATAAAGCCGAAACCAATCTTTAGTATTGCTTAAATTATTTTTAATGTAGCTTATTTAAATGGTTATGTAAACTATACAATTAAATGCAATTTAATGTAACTACATAATTATACATTATTCATTATTATTATTATTGAGAATATAATCATAGCAAAGCATCCACGCAAACCCCTAAGTATCACGTTACAATTCTGTCAAAAAGAAAGAGAAAGAGATGGGATCTGTGTGGACATGCCGGCGCTCGAGCGCATCCACGCAGCCTTATCACAAAACTATTTTGAAACGGAATCGTCTTCATTCCGAAAGCGCGCCGGATCTTCTTGTGGTCCGTCCGAACAGACACGTTGACCGGCTCGGACGGAAAGACGCCGCCTCGATTGCACAGACTTGCCGGTCCGGCAGAGGCGGCTGAACGCGTCCGCTCTCCCCCGAACTCAAGCCCCGTCGGCTGGACGCAGACTCGCAGGCGTCGACGGATTTCCACGGCTGCTGAGCGGAGGAAGTGGCGAGGCAAAACGAAGGCAGATGGATAGCACGCGCAGCTGTCGGTATTTTGCGCGAGATCACTACAATAGAAATCAACAGAGGAGAACAAATACCACCAGACCCCTCCCAGCCATTTCGCCCGGATCTCGCATTAAATCGTGTATTTTATTTCAGAGCTAAACGTTCAACTGACTCGGTAAACTTTCCGGATGAGATTCTTCATTTGACTGGAAGCCGGTGACAAAGTCAGAGACGTAAAACGTAAAAAAGGAAATATGTAAACGGCTCTTAAATACGGGTATAAACCTGATTGAATATTAGCATTGAGAAATGCCAAACATTTAAATGAAATAAGATTAATAGCCTATATATATTTTAAGGTAAGCCTATACGCGATTAAGGCTTGTGATTTTGAGCTGTTCATTCTTGCTAAAAGCTCCTCCTGATTAACTGCTGGGTTAATGAACGTACATTCGCACTAACAGGACTTAAGATCCTGTCCGTTGTTGACAGCCGTGTGTCTAACGCGAGCGAGGCCTGTGAAGTGCAGACAGAGTATAGCTTTGCGTATGGCGTACTGCACATGTCTTATCCACGCACAACAAAGAAGTTTGTTTATCTAGAAAAGAAGAACACAGGGCCGCGTAGAAGCCACGCGCAGACCTCAAAGGACGCTTCAGTGTTCAATTTAAAAATCGCAGAAGCGCACGTTGCCTCTCACGAGCATTAATTTTCGGTTCATCCAAATGAAGGTGGCTCTGCCGAAATATCTTTTATCTTTTGAGAATGTTGCACAATTGAGAACAGTGGGATTTTTCGGGGTTCTTTTTCGACTTAATAGAAGACATTATTAGCTCTGACAGCACACGGCTCAGGTCTGGGGGAGAGGATTTTCTAGAGAGATGACAGACAGGAAGGCCAGCAATCACAGGCTTTTTTATCCGAATGTACTGTTCGATGCCGTTTATCCCTGATGATAGAAAATTGCTCTGTTGCCAGGACGCGGCTGCTGAAATAGAGGGCAAGAGCAACATTTCCATTTTCCAGTTTGAAAGCCATTGAAATGAATTAGTAAAATGAAAAAAATTCCGCGGTAAACAAAGAGGGGCAAACAAAGATACACTTTTTTTTCCTTGCGCCGAGACCCCTTTCATTTAGTAAATTTTTGTTAGCTGCTTTTCTGAGGCTTTGAATTCAACACTTGCAAACGTAATGGGGCTCCTGATGCGCGCCGGAGATAATTACGCATTTTCAATACGTTCTCAACGTAAAGCAAAGCGTAATTTGCTCCTGTTTGCATATCAGTGCAATATTTGATCAGGCATTTCTGTTTACAATAACGCTATTTTAAATCTTAATAAACACCGAAGGCCAACCGAAACACTCGCGCATTCAGTACGCTCGCGCGATAATAAAACTGTTGGGAGTGCACGCGAAATTAATTGTTTTCGTCATTTCGACAAGTGGCTCGTCGCTCGCCTCGCATTGAAAATATATTTCTTAACTAGTGATCCATAAAGTCTTAGGGAGGAGTTTGTCAGAATATTACTTGTTATGACAGTTGGAAAACACACCCAACGAATAGTAGGTTTACGTGTCATGACAGACACACGCTTTATTGTTATTTGGGCGCGCGGTGGCCGAGCGCAACACGCGCGTTCGGTAAACAAGCGCGCGGAAAACAGACCTCGTTCGAGACGCGCGGATAACCAACGCTCCTTGTCCAGACATTTCACAGGTGAAAAAAAGCCAACTTCGCGAGACTAGCTAAGACAACCATATAATCATAATTTTGATAAGCAATAGCACCAGTTGTCATCGCTCGCCAAAACGGGCAAACTCGTAAATATTAACAGCAGGAGATCAGCGTGACAGTTATTTCCGTGTGTGACAGTGGTAGCCCGTAAATGTTAAACGGAAAAAATGTAGGATAAACAGCGAAATGTTATGTCTTGCGACAGTTGGGATAAATATTTCGTTGTATTTTTATTTAGTTTTTTTTTTTTTTTTTCAAATATTGTAAGAAATGATATTTAATTCTTATTTGGTATTGTTCTGATTATGATTAGTCTATCATTATAGTGATACTTCTGTTACTGGCACAGTAAACAATCCAGACGCGTTTCTTCTCAAAACTGGAAACGTTTGAAACGACTCTAAATACAACTAGAATCAAAGACGGAATTTTTTTACGCACCGTTTATAAGAACGTCGTACATGCACTTCTTTATTTAAACCACTGATTTCTCTTTGATCTTTAAAAGCGGGTGAAATCAATGGCTATATTAATATTTACGTGATACGGAGATCCCGTGGCCTTTAGAAGGACGGTATTTTGCATATGAATCTTTACACGGGCAGGTGGTTTACCTCGACTGTGCTCTATGTCGGGTACTAATGCAAGTAAAACATTTTCTCTATACGGTATGTATTTACCTTAAATTTGTGCCTGCATTGTCTGAACAGGGCTTTTGGAGAGCCTATATCCAGCAGTGCATTTGCCTGAGCTATTTATCCACCCATAGCCATTATTTATAATCATTGCTATTAGCTGGCTCTGATAGATTTTGATCTTTGATTGAAGCTGGTCCAGCTAATCTGATTCGAGGGACCATGGTTACGGTTTCTTTGTGTTAATCATGTATCCATACAACAAAACATAGCCTACCAATTGTATTTGCTTAATTTTGCGGATATATTTCGAGATTTTTATTGGGATACAGCTGGGAATTACAGTGTCAACAACAACAACAACAACAACAAGAAAAAGAACATTAATATAAATGCAATATGAAGTATTAGGTGGAATAATGCCGTAGCTCGTGCTATTTTGTGCTGGCATTTGGTGGGCTGATGTTGCGTGTGATTTAAGGAGAAGTTTCCCTGATCTGGATTTCCTCAGGTCAGGTGAGGAAGTGGCACAAACAATGAAGCACGGACAATAATTGTTTGCCTGAAACTCAAGAACAGTGAGTTTGATGAGGCGTAAAAAAGCAGAGAAAAAAAGTCACACCTGGAGAACCGCCTCGCGCCTAACGCATTCATTCTCCTGCCATGGTTCACATGAAAACCAGTCTGCAGGAGCTGCGTGCATTTCTCAAGCCCCTGTTCATGGCTTAAAAATCACAAATGACGAGCAAAAAAAAATACAAAGACTGGCTGAAACTACAAACTCGAATTTGAAATTCACTCACAAAAGGTTCTGCGGGAGCTATAAAGACTGCACAGTTACACCGATGAAGCCGTGAAGCCAAAGAAAGGTTTGCAGGAAAAAAATTAATGTTTAAAAACACAAGCTGTTTAATTTAGTTATTAGTATTTAAAAGTGGCATCGAAAAAATTTGCTGAGAATTAAACTGAAATAGCAAGCAAGTCTATTTTACATTAGCTCATAAGGGAGGACTAATGTATATTTTATCAGACACTCTATTAGGCATATGCAAGTAAAAATGAGCGTACGGTACAAAAAACATTAGTCCCGGGATTTTTGGCTATGTTTTTGCATAGTAATGATGGATTAATGGCTGTAAGGTTAATGGAAGACAACATATCTTTCATTTATTTTAGATTAAATTGTGCGAATGCGCTAAAGGTGATCAATTATTTTTTCGTAGATTGAAATTTGGAGAAACAAAAACATTTCTCAGAACTAAGCATCAACCAGACTATTAAACTATAGGCCTTTTGTGTAGTAACATAAAACACACAAGCGTAAAAACACATCAAATAAAACGAATAGTGTGTTTAAATTGTGAAATTATTCATAAGATCATCTGCAAATAAGTGCATTAATGTTGTGCAAAAACAAACAAACAAACAAAAAACCCCCCCATGCGTTTATTTTCATAAACCTTAACAGCCATTTCAACTGAAGGGTTTTAGGCTTTTCTCATTTTACCAAAACACATGCCGGCAATCACAGTGATAACTGCTCTTGGAAATGCATTAAACCAAGGAGCTCATTCAATCAATGTAAGGAGAGGGTGTTCAAAAGAATGCTGAATATACAGTCAAATAATTCTACCAGATGACCGTACAAAACATCCGAGAGCTTTCCACACATTCCATGAGAGCTGGCATCGGAAGAATAGAGATGCAGGTATGTTTCTACGAGGGGCAGATTCGTGGGGGGAACTGAGGGTGGGCCGAGGGCTGAAAATCATCTCCATATAGAGCAGCAAAGATGAAGGACAGTGGGAACGTTGTTTGAGTTTGGATCTGGATCAAAATGGATCTGATCACACCAGACTCGAGACATGTGGCGGTTTAAATGGCATGGCAGGGGTGGAGAGCTGTCAATCACGAGCCCTCATGCCTGCCTCAACTGCTTTCCTTCTTTTCCCGGAAAGCCGGCAGACCAACGTAGGAAGAAGGCGAGCGTTTGTGGAGACGCTTGAATATTCAAGCAAAACCAGCATCGTTTGATGTCTCACAGCTGCGGCCTTCAATAAACATCGCCTTCAGAGTAAAAACGTAGCTTTAAACTACGATATATTTCCTATAACTGTGGCGATTTGATTGTACACAAGCCGTCCTTTTGTTTCAGCGGCTCAGAAATTGCATCTCTTCAGGTGGGTGTGCGCGAATGCTCTTCCTAAACAACAATGGAAACCTGGATGAAACAATGTTATTGTTTTGTTTGACAGCGTGTGCTTTAGCATTCTATCGACTGAATGCGAAGCACCTCATCCACACATCCTGCTGTCTCTCTCTGTCCAGCGCCTCATCTCGTCTCTCGAAGTCACCCTGTTCGGTTTCTACAGCTGCAGTGAGTGAGATATGACCAGAGAATTGGCCTCTGGGAGAGCAGCAAGCCATCCTGGTGCTATTAGGCTCGTGGCTAATAATAGGTGTTTCAGTCCGGGGGAAGATCAATCAGGGGGAATCATGGGGAATGTTCTGAGGAGCGCTTTTACACATCTGTCCAGATGGATGAAATTACACTTGTCTGTTTTTAGTTGCATTACTCCCAAATTGGCTGTCTACTTTTTTCTCTCTTTCTCTCACTCTCCCCTCATTCATGTGTCAGTGGTCTACTAAAAGGATTCAGCACTAAACTCCCTGTCATTTTGGTCTTTCTTTGCTCCTTCTGCCCTCTCTCCTCAGTCACCTTATTTACGTTCTTGCATTCAATAAGTACGTAAAATGATGTAGAAGCCACACAAAAGTATTTAAATATAAGTTGGTACCTACGTTAAATAATTTATGGTCAAATGTGATCACAATTATTTCATTAACGATAAGGTCAATGAAAGCTGAAAATCATATTCAGCGAAAATAAAATGTCATTCAGTCTGACGTTTTTCCAACCTAAAACAGTAATTGTGTCATTAGTATTGGGCCAAATAAATAAAAATAAAATAAAATGAAATAAAGTAATAGTTTTGCATGCATGTCTGGAAATAATCTTTTTAAGGATAAGGATTTTCAGAAAGTTTTAAGTAGGGTTTTAAGGTTAACTAAAACTAAAGCTAAAACCATAAAAAAATATTTCTGAAAATATTAAGTGTATTAACAAAAATATTTGAAGAGTTTATTTGCCAAAACAGATATAACTACATTTTGAAAATAAATCATGTTTTTTTTCATTGTGCATTCCAATTAATCTCAATGACACTGCAGTGGGGTTATTTTGAAATACCTACAAAATACAGCTAATTAAAATGATAAAACACAAAAAAAAGATGAAAAAACAGTTATAAAACATTATTTACAAAATTCTGTAAAAATCAGAAAATACAACAATAGAAGAAAAACTATAACAGCATCTTAATGAAGCTAAACTAACCTTGTTATGCGGACAAATGAACAAATATCTAACATTTAGACCACTAATCACACCATTACACAAAGGCTAGATCTTCATTTATGCTGAAAATATAATTTGCAATTAAAAAAGGAATAATGTTCCCTGATGTTCTCAGACTTCTGGACCCCCACTGTATTTGTCATCAGCTCTGCTATCTCTATAATTTAAAATATATAATTACATGCATTTGCATTGTGCAGCTGCAATCACAAATCCCCAAGTTTGCCATCCAAAACAATGATGTTTGTGTACAATACTTGCAGCAAGTCATTAGAAGAGAAAAACCACCCCTGCCGATGCTTATGTGAGCAAAGATCATCTAAAGGCGTTTTTTGCAGCTATGCCCCAAGAAACACAGAGATTGCGAGCAAAAGCACACACGATAACGTGTGAAACCGAGGCACTGAAATCCTGACCTGCAGTAACCCTTGAATAGGCGAGTGTACTAGCTGAGGAGGTAACCACATGCTGGACGGCCTGCTTGCGATGCAGCACCAGCAGTTATCTAGCACAATGTGTCAGTCAGAGAGTGAGGCATAGAGACTGAGAGGGGTCATTTGCAGACTACGAAACAGCTGCATGCATCTGCGCTTCCTAACCACGACGGCTGACAGCTCGAAATATTTTATACTTGAAAGTGGCTGTCTGGCAAGTTGTACCGAATTAGCCTTTTTCAGATTACGCCCTCCTGAGTTCTTACACGGACCGATGTCACTTCTATCAAAACTCAGAGACTGATTTGCTTTCGGTGTGAATTTGTATAAGTATCTCCGCCATAGCCACAATGGGCTGGCGAATACAATACGGGCACTCTGAGAAATTACCTCTCAAGAAAGACACAGCGGGACACTTTTTATCACTGAAAATGAATACTGTACATCATTGTTGATTCTAAGCCTGCAGAGAACCCGATGTGAGATGTTCTCCTATTTTTGATTGCCCAACATTGAGAGATATTTCAAGCACCGAGCACGCCGTCTGCGAAGAAAGATGCAAGCTCGATGACCAGAGGAAGAAAATCAAGACTCCCCAATGTGTTACCCCTGGCAACGAGGGAAAATTAGCATTGACATGTGAGCGAGGCCACGGAAAGGCCGCTGGGTATTTTACGGCTTGAAAAGTGACAATCAAAGTAGACGTAAAGACATACTCCCGTTCTATTTATATTGAAATCAGCTGCTTTTATATTTCCCGAAGGAAGAGCGCCAAACTTATAATGTATGTATTTTGTTCATTTCACCATGCTGCACGTCGCGTCTGCGATGCCTGGGCTCTCGTGTTTGCCCCCCGCTGCGGTAAACAGAATGAGCCTCTCATAGCGGATGCATTTCAGGCCACTCACAACACGCTAGTGAGGCTGACATGGCCTCCCTCATTTTCCGCCACAAAATTCAGCTTTGGTGATTGCCAACACACATAATGATAGCGTCTCCCAGAGTCACTGAGGTGTCCCACTGACGCGTCAATATTCTCTCTGTCATATTGCAGGAAATTCAGCGGCTACCCTGGAGAACCTGGCTTCCACATGCATCACAAGCTGTTTTGTTAATCGAAACAAAGGGCGGATTGCGTGATCCAAGGCACAGAGCGGCTCGCTGTTTCCTCTCATTACAAGACGGCCTTACCAGCGAGGAGGAATATGCATGAATACATTAAAAGGTAATGAGGAAGCTGTCAGGAGAGGGTCGTTCGGGGCAGCGCTCGGCGTTGGAGAGCTTTCAGAGCGTTACGTGATGGACTTGTCATCTTGGGACGACGAGGTGGAGTTCAGCGGCGTTACTGATGGCAGCTGTTGCCAGGTCTTTTTTCGTGCTGGTAATGTAGGTGCAGAAGCGTCTCGCCTTGTATGCGATGTATTTTAAATGCTAAATTAAATATTTCAGTTCTCAAACTACGAATTCTGTCATTTCTCACGCATGAAGGAAAATGTACGCTGACTTCTAAAAAAAAAAAAGAAGGACCCTAGGGTGAACCATCATTCGCAATCATATTTTGGAATATTCACATCAAGGCAACGTGGAAACGCATAATGGAATGTCATGGCAACAACACCTGGCAGCAGTTTATCCTCATGCCCCTCCCCCCAAACCGAAAGCGCTGGAACATTATTTCTGTGAGACAGAAAGCCCTATGAACAAATAATGGGTGAGCGCCAGTTTAAATAAAGTATGGTTTATGACTTGTGGTCAGGACCGTCTCTCTTTTTTAAAAAGTGTGCTGTATAAATACCGCTGCCAACATTTTTTTTTCTCCATACGGTTATAATACAAAGTCGTTTTTTCCCCCTCCTCACAGTGAGAGATTCAGTCAATAAAGGACCGGCAGTAGACCAGTAGTCTGCAGCCACAGGAGAATGGAACAAACCACACACGCCAAAACAAACTGGTGCTCCTTTGCGATTTTTCAGTTTGGTCATTTTAATAAAACATTTACAGTCCTTCTGCGCAGGGTAAATGTTTTGCGAGCATGCCCCGTTTCGCTTTTGATATGAATCAACAAAAAGACCGGAGGGATTTGTTTCCTTTGCCTAGAAAATAAAGAGCTATGAGCGGCCCATTGGATTTCTGAAATACATTTCAGCTTAGGTCCAGGTGTTTTAGTCTAATTTGCAAACAATCCGGCTGTTGGATATCAAACCAATTACCCAAATGAATTGTACAATACTGAGAAACAGACACAGCAATTTTCTACTTCCATTTATATGTGCCACTGCAATTATAGACCATCAGAAACTGTCATTAAGTAACACTAGGCTTGTATTAAGACCATACAGACTGTAGTCACTGTCTTGCAACTACAAAAAGAAGGTGTCCATTAACACGGCCCGCTCTGTAATAGTTGCTGGCCTTTAAACGATGATGACAACAACACGAAAAAGGAAACACTACGTTTTTTTTTGTATACATCAAATAGCTATCAAACTCACTGGAGCCAGTGATTAGTGAGTTGAAATTGCAACTTGGCCGAACAAGACTTAATGTCTATAGAAACAGCCACCTTTTTGTACCTATTAAGCAATTGCAGCTTTGAGAAAGTGAGAACTGTGCTAATTTATTTTAAAGTGAGACACACTAATAAGTAAGGTTTAATAAATCATATTTTAGACCCTACCGGGAATTGGGTTTTATGGATATCTTTTGAGGTTGGTGACCAACACAGCAGAGCACTTAAGAAGAATTCATTTTTCCAGCACTCAAATGTCTCCACTGTGGTATGCAGCCATCCCCAAAGTCCTCGCGCTGAATTAAAACAGCTTTAGGTGGGAGAATTAAAGTGGCGAGTTAAAAACGAGCTGAGGTACATTACACACCGGCTCGTAAAGTTGAGAAAAGTCATTCATTTTAATACACACCAATCAAGCTGTTGAGTGACTTACTGTACGTGAAGTTTTTACCGTGATGACATCTCTCTGCACGGACAGACAACCTGGAGCGCAGCTATGCACATTAACTCAGTATACAGGGGCTGCAGTTGACTTTAGTACCGCTAAAACTGCAGAAAAGACAGAACTACTCATGTTCGGGATGAATTACGGTTAAGGTTATCCTTCAAAATCTTCTATGCAAGCTTGTTAAGAAGAAAGACATCCTGTGACAATGCACATGCCAGAAAACGCTGAGCGCAAAACATCCCAAATACAGATGTGCCTGCAAAATAACCATTTACAGGGCTCAACAATACGGTTTTTATTTGCCTGGTTTGTTTTTTGCTTACTGTTCTATTAACATTAACAACTGATTCCCGCTGTGTAGTTAGGAAGCAGAAATGAAACTGTAAACATTTGAATGAATTTATCATATAATTGATTAATAAATACCTTTAAATTGTAAATAAATACCTTTACAAAAAACATTAACACAAATAACTGGAAATTATACAGTTACAGTTACAGTTAAACTCCAAAAAACTGTAAATTCATACACTTTGGCTGAAAAAAAATGGCATACATGACAAAAAACATTACAAATTTGTATGTAATATTCAACCTGCTGTTATAAATGTTACTGCGACTCGCAATGCATTCTCGCAATTTCAACAAAACAAGCTAGATACAAGATCAGATCTTTTTATCTAGTAGACAAGCGGAAATTGCAAATGCCACAGAAAACCAAATGTTTAGGTTTGCAAGGCATAAAATGGTTTAAAAAAAAAAAAAGACTAAATCTTATAGCGCTAACCAAATATAGCAAGTGACAGTTCAATCAACTGTCTCGAACCTCGCCGTGAATTGTGGCTCAATTTGATGCATTAAATTAAGACTTTGCCTGGAAACCGTTCAGTGACAAATTGTTTAAAGACTTCTCAGCGGTAGTGTGTTTATCTTAGTGGGTCTTAAGTGGTCTTGTGAAAATAACAGTAGTGGCCAGCCTGAGCCACATACGTAGCAGGTAAATCTGACATTGTGTGCAAAATGCACCGCCATCAATGTATCTGATCCCCTGTGAGCCGTCCTGATGAAGTGTTAAAGGAGATGGATGGCGAGAGTACATTAATATCGCTTCTTTGACCTTGGTTTATGCTAGCTGTTAGACTGTGAAAAAGGATAAACCCCCTAAAGAGGGGCTGACTGTGTGTGTCAGGTAGAGGGCTGTCAGGGTTAAAATCGGTCTTCAGACACTGAGAGGAGTCTGTAACCAAGCCGGGCCAAAGGCTGCAGGAGCCAGGAGCTCCTGCCAGTACTGTGTGGTAGAAAGCTGTTAATGAGCATTGTAAAGCCCTTAAACATAATGATCTGGACTTTTCTTCCAGTGCTAATGTCTATCACATGCCCAAACCCGGACGGCCCTTTCAGCCTGACTGCAGTGTGTGTCCAGGATAAGACTAAAAAGAAGGATGACCTGGAGAATGGAAAGAGTGGACAGACAAGTGCTGAGTATGTGCGAGATGTAGCTCGATATAAAGGTCAATTGTGTGACGCTCATTTTTGTCTAGATCTATTCATTTATTCAAACATGCTTGAAAATGTATTTGAATACACCTCTGTTATAAGTCTGTATGTGTTTGATTTCGTTTTGACATTTTTAGGGGATATAAATAACATAAACTGTCCTGATTTATAATAAAGAGAAAGCCTCATTAAAATAACTAGTTTCATGAAAAGAAAGTCTTTTTTGGCGTAATCTTTTATCATTATTTCTTAGAAAAAATATTTAATATAAAAAAAAAAACTGCTTCACTTTTTTCTGCCAAAGTCATATAATGCAACCATCAAACAAATCAAATAATTTGACCTTTTTATGACAACTTATTTGTAGATTCTAAAAGGTTTTGGTGCTCTCCAACACTTAAATTACATCATTTAATGACTATTTTGTAAAATAACAACAAAATTAATAAAAAAAACTTTAATAATAAACACAGTCTGCCTTAAAAATATATTAAAAACATTGAAAATAATAATAATAATAATAATAAATAATAATAATAATAATAATGTACACTCACAATTAAGGTATTAAATGTTTACATTTTTTAATGGTGTGGTTTATATATATATATATATATATATATATATATATATATATATATATATATATATATATATATATATATATATATATATATATATACACACACACACACACACACACACACACACACATGGGGATATATCTAAGAACATGGCACAAGTACCTTAAACTAGATTTTTATAGTATTTTCCCCCTTATTATAGACATCTCATTTGTCATTAATCAATCCATTTAGTGTAAACTTCAAAAAATAAATATACAATTTATAGGAAAAAATATGGGGCGGTGAGCTCCTTTTGTCACTCTAATGCATAAACGGGAGCATTAGAGCACCGCAAGATTGGGATTTATTGGCTCTCAGCTGAAAATCAAACAACCTGACACTTGCATAAGCATCTAAAATAGCCTAATAAATTATCACACATTAGTGAAAACTCCAAGTAGAGCGTGTTTCCTGTTAGAGACTGGCTGAATGGCAAACACCAAGGGACAAACACCACTCTGTCCTCTTGATTATATCAAATAAATACTTACAACTCATGATGGAGGAGGAAAAGTCTTTTGTGTGAACACTTTTGGCCATGAATCAGAGCGCTGACATTTTAAGGCCCCACTGTTGGTTCTGCCGCTGACTTGCTTTCACACAGTTTGTTGCAGAGGCTCAACACGTGTTCGTGACAAGCGGCTCTAGAAGAGCACTAATAAATATCTTGCGCTTTATCCCTGCTTTGAGGTAGACTAATTAACCGTGTGCTGCGCGCTCTCCCCGATGACATACGTCCCGAAGAGAGCCAAAAATAACACGGCTGCGGGAACGCAAGAAGGGAGGGGGAGAGCGTGTTAGAAAAGTACAGGTTTGGGGTGTATTTAAGCGCACTGCATCTGCGTTAAGGGCTGAGTTGATTCTCCCACAGGGGTGTTTGAGAAAAGCCCTGGCCTGAGGCACGAGAGAGAAGGTCTGCTCCGCTACAGCATGGTGAAGGACACTAGACAGAGGCACCTGTGGCGGGAAACTAATCTCACATGTGCAGTCTTGACAGGGCATCCGTCAACAGGACCAGAGCAGCGTTGAGCTGATCCATTAACGTTAACAATTGGCCCCTGCCGTGTAGTGAGGAAACAGGCAATAAGTTAGGGTGGAGGATCTGGTTTTAAGGTGGCCTTAACAGGGCAATGTAATCAAGCCTTTAGGGCCAAAACACACTGCGAAAAGGCAAAGCTTCTAACTATGCAACACATGCATTATTGCGCTCTGAAATGTGACAGTACACAGATCTCAATACATAGGACATTATGGTGGAAGTTAATGTAAACTGTCTACCGTTCTTCTCTACGGAGCCAATTAAAAATATATGGTGATGAAAAAAAAAAAAACAAAAAAACCGTAAGATTTACAGCAATATGTTTGTGTTTTTGTACATTTTACGAGGTGGCTAATTTGCACAAATTCATTCAACTTCTGAAAGAAATAGTACAATTTGTATGAATGACCGCCCTTATATCTACCCTGCATACAAATCATACGAGTGAGGTTATACGAATTAGCCACCTTGTAAAATACATGCGGTTTTGGACTTTAGTGAAGAGATTGCAGGAGTTTCTGCTAAAATAAACAAGATTTTGCAAACAAAAATGTAAGTTTTGTGGGGCTTTGCAAGGAGAAAAAAAACTATTTTGCATGTAAACAAAGATTTCGCAAGTAAATGCAAAGTTTCCATGAGGAAAACTTCTGTATATTAAATAAAAAACCAAAAAACCTGATTGACAGGAATTTAAACTTTCACGCCATTTGACTTCTTATTAGCATAAATTGGATTTCTGCCAAAATTTCTTGCATCGCCAACTTGTCCCCACTGGTTGATCTGACCATAAACTGCACTCCAGCTAAAATTAGACTGTAATTTAAAAATGAATATTTTGGAGAGGATAGTATTTGTTTATAAGCTCTTACAATGTACAAAGCATCACACATCAACAAGAATCAATGCATACTGCAGATTTGGAATGTGTTTTTCTATGCATCAATTTTTTGTGTGCGTCTCTGTATGTGGGCAGAAACAAGTCAAACGAAATCGAAAAATGATTTTTTTCCTCCACAGTCTACACTCGACCACAACATCTGACAGTAGGCGGATCACATGAGCTCCTCTGTCTTCTCAACCATCGGTAGCTGCTGCATCGTGTCGCTGCTTATTTGAATAAACTTGAACTCTGCACTCATTTGCATAAAGTTGAACTTTGTTATGGTGTCGGGGCACACCCACATCACGTTGTCAAAGTCCCGCTCACCTCAAATCTCCAACGTATTGAAACAGAATGACTTCCTTTCATTTTGTCCCTGCAAATTGTGGGCAAAGTGAACATAACTTCGGAAAACATACTTGTCTCTGGAATCTTGTCAAAATCCACTTGATTCAGGTATGATGTCGGAAGTTGAATAAAACCCTTTATTTTTTCCTTTATAAAATCTTATAAACACAAAATGTAGTTGCTATGGCATTTTTCTTGAAAATACACTGTAATAGTGTTACAACAATAACACCTGAACCACACGACACACTCCAATCAATCGTTTTCAGCATTTGATTTTTGCTTTTTAAAGGGAGAAAAAAGTAATGATTGGTGCTGACTGAATGTGAATATGCCTGCCGTGTAGGAGCAGTAAGAGTGCTGGAGCTGAAGGCACGATGGAAGACAATGGATGAAAGGAGCTGTCAGAGCAAACAGGAGAAGAAAAGAGAGAAGTGCCATGGGAGCGAAGCACAGGGATGGGATGACAAAGCTGGGAGGTGACAGAGGAGGAGGAGGAGGGGGAGGAGGACGCAAGGTGAATATGAGATCCATCAGAGAGCAGACGCCAGCTCGCTCTTGACCTCTCTCTCAGTTTAGGGAGCCCAAGATCTGAAAATGACATCAGATAGGGGAAGTTTGACTTTCATGCTTTCATGTGTCTCTCTTTCATGATGCCTGCACTACTCTTACTTGCATGAATGGACAATACATTCAAAACACCAGACACTGCCTGCTAAATACATGCATATCGGACTTCTGTTGTTCTGCCTACAAGGCAGAGTCTATCTATTAGATTAGTAATATATTTCTATCTGTGCGTCAATCCATCTACCCGTGTATTTGCCCAGACAGACAGAAAGATCGATAGAGTGATAAAGCGATTAGATCGACAGATAGATAGATAGATAGATTTGTTAAAAAACACAGACTTTTACTGAAGAAACAAGACTAAAGGCCAAATAGCGAACAGCAGCAAACATCATGAAGCGTATAATGTCACCCAGCTCGAACAAGCAGCGAATACGCAAAGCAGAGAAATGTCAACAAATCCTGCAGACAGCTGTTTGGGGTTTCTCTACCATTGCTCGAATTTTGGTCGGTTCTATGTCTCCCACACCACTATTTCTATAATCCTAAACAGATTTGCTCCAACCACCAGAAAAGCCAGAGTCTGGGCGTCTCTGCAGCGTTCTCCACAGAGAACATTAATAGGCTGCATGTGCTGATAAATCATGGAATGGATTAGACGCAACGTATGTGGTCCTCTGCCGTAACTACTGGTGGCATTTAGGGACACATTTTAACAAGAACAGAAATTGATCCACGCTGTTCTCACATCCACACTCATGGACTGAGTTTTGTTAGTTGACCAAGAACAATGACATGGCATTGCAATGACAGGGAGCCCTTTTATTTCCAATGAAACACTAAAAACATCCAAAAGTCTCATCAGCTGGCGGGTGTTGAAAAAAAAAAAATCTCAAAAACATAGACAGAATTGGAGACCTTGAAAATGTACACCCCTTTCCTGCCATATAATAACGCTGTATGCTATACCCTGCAATATATCTGTCATTTCTATACATGTCTGATTTTATGGATGAATGTGTGTCTCTCTGTGGCTGCACTCGTTCATTTATGTGGGGGGTCGGGGTTCAGACGCATACTCTCCACATGCGCACGAGCTGCTCTTTCTTTCGCTATCAGTGCTGGAAGGGCTGCCCGTAGTGCAACCGGGGGAAAGACTGATCACAATTATCCAAGACTTCGGAAGGGCAGTCTTGTCTGGGACAGCAGGGTGAAAATTACACACATGCACACATGCCTAGAGAAAATAGAGCCAGGGTCAGGGGGTGTCCGGATCTCAGTGCTGCACGAGGAGATCAGGCAGTCTGTGATTTTTTGCTATCTCTCTTTTTCTGAAGGAGGGGCAAACAGGAAATGAAAACGGGGGATTGGCGGCTTGTAAACAATGAGGGTGCTTAATGGATGCCAATCTAATATGCCCGAGGCTAGAGACATCAGCACGTCAACACTCCAGACAGAAGAGGCCGCACAGTCATTATCTATAAACAAGCACACAGGCCTTTTACAAGTGCTAATAAAGATAATTAGTAGAAAAACTTGTAAACGCATAAAGACCTATTGAGTGACTTATGTCATTTGTTTTTTCACAATTATTCGTTTCTTATATGGGTCAATGGCATGGCCGCTCATTTTTGTCTACATTATTAATTACAATGAAAAATCCTACTCTTACACGCAATGACTTGAATACACCTTTTTATGATGATACAACTGTCCTGATGATATAATAAAAGAAAAAAGCCTTATGAAAAAAAATGTATTCTTAAAATTAAACATTAAACAAAATCCTCTATTATTATTCATCATTCCTTAGAAAAACGTGTTCAACAAAACCGCTTCACTGCTTATTAAAGTTTTAAAAACATTTATCCAGCGAATCAAAGTAATGATTTAGAAAGAAGTCTCTTATATGAAATCGAATCATATAGTAGGTAAAATATTAAAATTAAAAATAAATATAATTTACAATGTAATAAATTCCTATGATGGCAAAGCAACATTTTTCAGTCATTACTTCAGTCTTCAGGTCAAATATCTTTTAGAAAGTATTATAATAATTTTGTTTTGATGTTCAGGAAATCTACCTATTATCACAGTTGGACAGTTGGAGTTTTGATCAATTTAATCCATCTTCTCTAAACAAACAAAAAAAAAAATCATTCTTTAAATGTTACTAACCTTATACTGAAAATAAGATATACTTGCTACACTGGCATTAAGCAGTGTGCCATGACTAAAGGAACACTGCTTTGTGTATCAAACGAAGCCCCACAATGTTACGGCTGTCATGACGGCACAGGGCAGAAGCACAGAGGTTCTGTCAGTGTGTTGTGAACAAGCTATTAAACATAAGCATTAAACAGCCCTTTTTAGCGCTGTCAAACATAAGGACATTGGTGTAGCCCCATAGTGTATTTAAAACGAAGTATTCCTGGGTTTCATTCTAAAGTACACACTAAAACAGTTGGGCTTTATTTAATTACACAGATCTCCAGCCTCTTAACGCTGCTTTTCACGTAGTGTATGGTTTGACTCCCTGGCTCTTCTGAAAAATGCCCATTATTCTCGATGGTGGGTTGGCCATAATGGACAAGCACAGGCATTTAACAGCAGGGTCAAAACAAAGTTTAATCATTTCAAACTCTTTATAGTCTCTTCAACAGTGTTGAAAGCCCATGAAATACCTGCACACTACAGCACAAGTGGTCATTTTTGTCTCCCAAACCGATCGTCCCGGTAATGGCCCACAAATACGAGGTGGGCATATAATTTTTCAAATTAATTGCTTTTTATTTTACTCGCTCTCTCTTTCACATTTTTTTCCCTTCATTCACTATCACAGTATGGCATTTGAATTACAGTAATACAAAGCCATTCAGATGCAAGCGTGTGAATTCAAATCGACATAACTGATATTAAACACTATAAACAGAAAATTTCTCACTTTGTGTCAGGAATTCTTCACCTAAATGAAAAATTGCTGAAAGTGTTTTCAACCTCAGGCCATGGGAACGGATTTTAAGAAATTTACCACAAAACAGCTGGTAAAAACATCATAGTACCCCACAAGTGGAGTCAATCAATTATTGTCATTTGAAGTTAAAAAGACTTAATAATAGTTTTGTTTGTTACAAACGCTCCCGACTTCATAAGATGTTGTTAATTGATAAAATGGAGTCATGTGCATTACTTGAGGGTTATTGTGATGCTTTTACCAATAGTTTGAACTCTCATTTTGATGGTACCCATTCACTGCAGAAGATCCATTGGGGAGCAAGCGATGCAATGATACATTGCTCCAAATGCATTCAGGTGAAGAAACAAACTCATCTGCATTATGGACGGCCTGAGGGGTGAGCAAATGTCCAGCGAATTTTTTGTGTCGTTTTTTCTCTTCCTTTAAAGTGCACCACGACTGACAATATATCAAACTTGTTGGTAATCAACATTAAAATTTGCTAAATCATAGACCATCTTAGTGATCAAAGAACATTTATAAATACGGTCTTAAAGAGGCTCCCCAAACAATTAGTAAGCTGAGAGGCCTTTTTGTTCGGCCCAGATGCAGCGTCTCGCCTTTGAGGACAAGTGTGTGGCTTTGACCTCCGTTCGGCAGTAATGACGCAGTCTGACCCCTCAAATACTTCTCCACATTAGAATCACTATTCACATCCTTTGCTAGCAATGTGCCTTTCGCAAGCTTTCAGCCGACATTCGGGATCCAATGCATTGTAGTATTCTTGGAACGTTCCACCTCCCCCTCTTCCTGCTATCTAGAGAACTAATCTAAAACCCTGCTATTATGATTCTTGTACTTGGCGTATCTGAGGCCAATTTAGAACATCAACACCATCAATCACAAGACAGAGGGGCCAACACTGCTGTCCTGCAGGTTTTCTTGTCATCCAGGTCACGTCCTCTTCCTACATAAGACTTGTTCGCTCTCGGGACAGGCCTGCCTGAACCCACTCAAACCGCTGTCTGTGTTATTGTGCGTCGTGACGAACTTTCGATGACCAGTCGATGTAAGTTTATCCAAACAAGGGCACCGCGTTTTCTCCTCTGCTTTTGAAAGGAAGAAAGAATGGGACAAGGACAAGAGATGGAGGAGCAAGAAGGACAAAAAGACGTAGAAAAAGCAATAAGATGAAAGGAAAAGATATTTTCAGCCTTCAAAATGTCTGCCTTTATCCAAAAAAAAAAAAAATTACGTACCAAATAAAGCCTCGAAGCAAGCAAATAAATAAGAGCTCTGAGTCATCACCTAGTAAAACATTGTCAGGGATGGTTGGCATGTACACATAAAACAAGAACATGTCTCAGGAGGAAAATAACTTTACCCTTTTCTATTCCTCAGTATGCAGAGTTTATAAGACTATAAAACCCATAGAAACGCTCTACAAAAAATTTATCTTGCTATAAAGTGCTTATTATACGCATGCATTTTCAGCGCATTTAATTGCTATACATTTATCTTTGCCACACAGGCATTAGGGAGAGATGTTTTAATCAGTGCAAAATATTCAAATCAACGTAGTAAAGTATACATTGATGAACAAATGCATGCTAGACAAAAGACTGGTTGCATTCATTCTCTTCTTTTAATAGAAAATGGCTGGGCTACTGGCACAGTGCCACAGTTGTGCTCATCAGTGGATGATATCACATGTAATTATCTTCACACACCCACCTAAGCTTCTCAATATCATCAAAACACACAACGTACAAATAATCATGTGAATGAAGGGTTTGAAGGATGCTACATTTACAGTACAATCCAACCTACATTACCACCGTGTGTGTGCAAGGGATTACGAGGGACAAGAGAATAGTTGTTTTTAAATATTATTTTTTGCCTTAAGAGGAGAGTGTAGAGTGAAAGAAAAGTGGTAAAGAGAGCCTGATTAAAAAAAATATATATGCCATCATGTTTTTGAAAGTCTCTTATGCTCACCAAGGTTGAATTTATTAATTCAAAAACACAAAGGCAGTCATGTTGTTAAATATTATTACAATTTAACGTAACAGTTTTCATTTAATATATGTCAAAGTGTAATTTTTTTGGTTTTATATACTTATATACATATATTTAAGTATTATTTTATTCCTGTGATGGCAACCCTGAATGTTCAGCAGTCATTAGTCCAGTTTTCAGTGTCACATGATCCTTTAGAAATCATTCTGATGTGCTGATTTAGTGTTCAAGAAATATTACTTATTATTTACAATGTGGAAAACAGCTGTGCTGTTAAATATTTTTGTTAAAACCATGATATATATTTTTCAGGATGTTGATGGCTAGAAAGTTTACAAGAATAGCATTTACTTTTACTAAGGTTTACTTACAGCCTTTTGTAATACAAATATCTTTACACTAACACATTTTTAATAACCTAGAAAAACACGCGTTATACCATTGACCCAAAAACAGAACAAACACTAACTGGTCACTTTCCATGCCATTTAGTCAGACCTTAAAAAATTCAAATGAGCTGTTCTTGGCCAGAATAATCAGCAAACCAGTTCAGAAGTTGGCTATAAAAGTCCGGCTATAAGTGATTTACAAAAAGTTTCCCAATTTAACCAGCTGCTTCATCCATTTTAATATCATGGCAAATGATAATGCCTTGCTAAGAAATCATGCAACCAAATGAACTAATGTAGACATAGATCATTGTGAGGGATAGTTTTGGCATCATCTGCTATTCAATCTTACTGAAACTTCTATCCTCTTGCTCAGTGGTGGTGTGCCCTCGGGCAAACTTTTTTGGCCAAATACCAAAATAGAAAGTCTTGCCCTAAAAGGAAACAAGTGGTACATGGTTCTAGTATCCCAGACATGTCACGCTATCTCCAGACCCTGTCTAAGATAGGGGAATCCCCAGGAAGCATCATGCGCCAGGAATGGTGATTTGTATACAAGTGAAAATTCAATATATATTCAATATATATCAATATATACAAGTAAAAAAAAAAAATTAAATGTGTGACAACAATTACTGGGGCACACTGATGTAAGGTAATTAATATGAACATGTAATGCATGCATTACCATGGCAGGCCTCGCTGATACTCTGGTTTGTAAGGAGGAGAAACCATCTGGACCAGAGGCTAAGCACCACCTCTACTCCACAGCCGAACAAGCTAATAGAAGAGGACAAAAATAACGAAAATAAAGCATTTTATGCCTAGTTCATGCAAAAAAACAATTTTCCTCACACACAATGTCTGAGCAAACATGATAAATAGACCTACCCTCCAAAGATCAGGAAGTAATAATGGGAGTGAATCTAAATGATCTTTCTTTCTGTGTTTACATGGAAAATAGGAGGCGCTCCTGAAACCGATGATTGACATAGTGATAAATGACCATTTAATCTACATGACTCACCACAGCCATAAACTATAAACATGAACGCCAACAATTTAACTAGCTTTGTGGCCCAAAGAAACATGATCGATAAGATCTGTTTCTGGAAAACAAATTTTTAACGTTATGTCCTCGGCGGAAGCGGTGTTTTGTTTACGCCCCACCTGTAGTTTTTATCAGCACGCGCTCTCTGAGTCATTGTACGTTTCCCCCTATACACATTAGAAACATTTCCCCAGGCCTGCAGCGGAGAGACCAACATTTGTGCAACATTTATGACTTTTTAAAGCCACCTACCGTCGTTAAGTTAGTTTTTGAGATTTCCTTCTGGCACCTCAGGCGAGCTGCACGTGACGCCACTACGTCAACAACTTGCTAACGGTTCTTTACGCTCGTTTTTCTTTTACCTGATTCTTTCAGTCTTTTATAGACACCTTTTTAAAGATTTTTAACGATCCCTTTTAATTCATCATTAGGCCTATTATTATTATTATTATTATTATTATTATTATTATTATTATTATTATTATTATTATTATTATTCATGATTATTCATGACTTAATATTCTAGGCTAGCCTATTTATTGCGTTTATATAGCTACTTAGTTATACGTTTAAGTAAAGAAAATGTATTTTTTATAATATGATAGCCTACAAAATCATCCAGGACTACTTTTGAACATATTGCATGTATAGTACATATAAATTGCTGTTTTTTAATTAATTGTAAATTAGCTGCAGTGTGTTTGAGCCTAATATATTTGTGAGCTGCACTTATAAAATTAATATTCTTGTAAATTTCCATTGAATTTAAAGATCTTTATAGACAACTCTGTTATATGGAGAAAGAGAGAGAGAGAGAGAGAGAGAGAGAGAGAGAGAGAGGGGAGGAAAATGGCATTCTTTTCCTCACAAAGAACTTGATGTGTGTTCTGAAGAAGGCAGGGTATAAAAACCATAAATTGGACCCTTGGCATCACTATTCTTTGAAAACTCCTAATGACAAATCACTACTTTCCCTTTCACCCCCTAGTATTTCATCTGCAGACTACCCATGGTGCTCTGGTCTCCTTAAAAGCTTGTCACTGGCCGAGTTGTTCAAAGCTTTGGCTATACTGTAGAATTTTTTTCTTGGTTTCTTGCCCTATAACTTACAGACACACAAGAGATGCTTGATACGCTCTGTGTTAGATAAAAAAAAAAAACAGCAGTATTGGGTAAATGCAGCTCACAGCCTGACTACAGCTCAGGAACCAAGAAAATGTTGCTAATGGCTCAATATGTAATGTATTAAATACACTTAATTATGCACTTCCTGGCATGTATGATCCTTGCACAAATGGTGCCACAGTACTCAAGCATAAATGGGGTTGGGGCAAAAATGTATCCATATCATATAAACAAACGACTAATTTTATTTTCACCCTTTGCATTCATTTGGGAAGCTCAGACATCAGTGTGCATTAAAACATCGTGAATCATAGCGAAACCGAAAAACAAACAATTAATTAAAATAACGACTTTTATGCTTGGTGTGTTTTTGTGACCACACTTGCATAATTCGATCAAATCATCATTAGCCGCCAACTGCTCTCTGTACTAGCGTGCGCATGTTTCTGTGAACTTTCGCAAAAGGCTCCTTTGCAGTTCAAATCCTGCTATCTTGGAAATGAGCTGTCTCACTCAATACGTCATCCGTAATTTTATTTTCTTGAGAGTTGCAAAAACATTCACGCCTCCTCCACTTTACGGCGACTTCTCTTTGAGCGCGTCAAGAGCGGGTCAGGGGGACAAAGACTCATTGGAGGTAATGCAGAATGTTTACAAGAAATGCTAATAATTACGTCGCTAAACAACCCGGCAAGCTGTGAAAACATGCTATTCCAGACCTCGAGGGAGAAGAATGAGGATCATGCCCGCTCTGTTATCTTACCAGCTTGCGACCGAGAGTCCAGCTTTGGCCAATGGGTTCTCAGAACCTACAGACACACACCCAGGTGACCAGTGCACACACAGCCTTGTGAGTCTAACTACTTAATAAGTGGCTGTTAGAGGTTTTCCTGGACAAAGTCCAGAGCTGAAGGGGCCTTGCTCAAAAACAAGGGCGGCTTCATTTATCAATCAGTCCAATCAGGGCCATTTCCGGGCCTATGTAGTCACATGGCGAGCATTGCTCTATTCCATATTGCATTGTGCAATCTGATATTAAGGCGAGAGCATAAAACGCTAGTCAAACCAATATTGATTCGTTCTGACATTGACACATAATTCTGACGACAAAGCAGAACATTTAATATATGATTTATAATATGTATATCTGAAATGATCGTAGTTGTCACGATAAGCTGCAGTTTTTCTTCTTTGATCAAACAAAAACACATTTTCCCACTCCATTTGTATGTTTTACAATATCCCTCTGTATGCTTTTGAGGTCATTATATCCCGAAGAATGTTGCTTCATTTCCAATCCTCTTTATAGATGACAGATGAGAAGCGGGCAGGTATTAGAGTGGAACACTTTATCACTTACGCCGTAAGCCCCTTGATGAGCGACATTCACTTGAGAATGTCATTCCAGAGAGAGAAAGAGAGAGAGAGAGACCTTTCAGTATAAGCCACCAATCACAATGAACTACTGTAATGCGAGGTCAGACAAATTTGACCAACAGTGCGGCTCTTAATCATAGCGTTGCCAAAAATTGGTTTAATGCTTAATATATAATGTAATAATGCTTCATTTACAAAAGCAGGGTTGAGGCCCAATGTTTATTGTCATTTTAAGTGGAATGTGGAATTAAAAAAAAGAATGTGCCAATGTTTTGACCCAAACTTTGATAGAGGGCCTGATGAAATTGCAGCTTGACAACTTCGCATGTGAGCCCATACCTCCCTATTATTATTATTTTTTTCATAAATCATTTTGTTAAGAGTATTTAATATAAATAATGAGTAAAATTAACATTATATGCAGAATATGGCTTTCGGTTGTTTATGTAGCCGTGACTGATGTACTCTAAATAACGAGTCGTTTACATTGGAAAACATTTTCTTTAATCTGAGTTTATTTCGAGGCGCATGGGGCTCTTTGTTTCTGAGTATGTTGTTATTGGACAAATATGTGTTTCGAGGCAAATCTGGGGAAAAGCTAAAATGATAGAAACAAATCTATAACCTACTGATGTTTTATGTAGAACGTATAATACTCAAGGCAAATATAAAAACACATGCATCTTTTTCACGATAATGTTTAAATGAGCAAACCTGAAAAAAAAACACAGTTTCTGTCAATTAATAAATATAAGGGAATAACAATAGGATATCTGCATCACATCAAATGTCTGTTCTTGCAACTTGAGATAGACCTCCCATATTTCATTTCTCTCTTGCTGATAGCATTTATCAGCAAAATCCTGATAAATACAAAATATGCAACTTAAGCCTGAGCATAACTAAGCCGCAAAGGTGGACAGGATTACCGAGCCGGCCGGGACAGACATCAGATTGTATTGCCATAAAGGGTCATTAGGCTGTTGGCAAACTGTACCTCAAGCTCCAGCTGACAGGCCTTTTCAAGAAAGACAGATGAAAAATATGAGAGTAAAATTCCTATTGACAGACATCTGAATGAGATAGCCAGAAGATGAGTAAGAAAATACTGTTTTTTTTGATGTGTGCATATAATCATTTATGCTATCACAACTTTTGACCTATTTAATTAGTTATTAATCATGTATATATATATATATATATATATATATATATATATATATATATATATATATATATATATATATATATATACACACACACACATATATATATATATATATATATACATACTCACATGAAACACAGAGCTCACACTTGATGACTGAGTGGGATTAGAAGTAATTGACAGATATTCAGGAAGCATATCACTCCACACAGATTTCCAAAGCCAAATCTGACATGTTTTCCTTTATTGAATTATCAAGCTTTTATTATTCTTTACGATCATAATCACTGTCTGCAAGTCGATGCACCCT